>NW_023615133.1:0-120001 GCF_013339695.2 Rhipicephalus sanguineus | reverse complement strand
TTAAGGCATTGACAAAATTGAACTTCTATTGAAAACGCGCCGAATGGGACGGGCGTGTAACGCGTTGGAGGTGCTAATCGCGGAGGCCACAGTAATGACGACTTGCTTTACTTTACCGCTCCCAGAGGGCAACACCACCCCGACGACCGGGAGACTGGTAGATATAAAAGGCGCGTTTGTAAACCCGCTAGAGTATGTGACCGTGGCGCAGTGGATAGCGTGCCCGGCATCTGTTGTTGCGGACCGAGCTGTCGGTGTTTGACGCCCGTTGGTGGAACTTTTTTTCTTTGCCATCTGATCGTGTAAATTTTTCGAAGTCATTTCCGTGACGGAAATACGTCACTGAAGACTGGTGGACCTCGGAATAAAACACTTTGTGTTAAAAACATGGCGATGACTTCACTAAGCACTAAGCTGCGAAAGCCTTGAAAGAGCGAAAGTGGTCGATTCTGAAGACTAATCTGGTTACTTCTAGGTTGTTCTAGACCTTAGCTGATCAGGCTTGTTTCTAGGTTGCTTCTAGGTCATTGCTAGGCTCTAGCAAGGTGATGCTAGGTTGTTTACGTTGATTCTCGGCGCATAGTGGTTCGGGTTATCTACACACAGCCACAGACACGACACGGGTGTCAAAACTTCAGAGACAGACACATGCGTTCGCACCTCTCATACAGTCACAGACAAAACGTGGTTGCTGAATCAGAGACAGACTCGTGCTGAAACCAGGCGTTCGCACTCTCATAGATCTACGGGAACGTCGTTGTTGGCGTAGGCCTTCCATCGTTCGGAGTCTTCTCGCAGGCCTCCGTTGCGTTTCGCGTTCCCTAATGCTGGGCTAATTGTGTCTTCTCCTTTTAGATGCGAAAGCAGCTTATGCTCGGGGCAGTGTCCGTTCTGCGGCGTCCGCACCCATACTGCGCATGCGCCAACTCTCCCCTCGCCTCGCGTGAGCGCGAGGAGGTGAGGTGGAGGAGGTGGCGTGAGCGCTGCCTCCGCTTCGTTCTCCTCTCTCGTTTCTTCTCTCCGCCACAGCTGTGCGCTCGTATATAATGCGGCGCGCGCCGCTCCCGTTGCACTCTCCTTCCCAACGGCGCTACAGACGCTCGCGAAGCTGAACGTAAACGGCAACGCCGGCAAGGGGATCTCGAAGCTGCGACGCTGCGAATGCGCGCGTTCGCTGTGCTTCCGTCATTCTCTCTCTGTGCAATGGTGCGAAAGCCATGAACGTCAACGTCGGCGCTAGTGCAGCGGCAGCGCCACCGCCGCGGAGCGCGAGGAAGGCTCGGGAAGCCGAACGTAAACGTTAGCGTCGGCAAGCGGTAATTCAAACGCCTCGACAACCCCCTCTCATAAGTCACATAAGAAAAACGGAAAGTCGATGCGCATCCCCCGCGATGCTTTCGCATCCCCCCATGGTTGCCCGTACGGGGAGATGATGTGTAATTTCTTAGTGGACTAGTGGTGAGTAGTGGGATTTACCCGATTTGTGGCACATACCGTTTATGATGATGATAGTTACTCGCAGCCACCGCTGCTTTCTCGTTTTCTATGGTGTTCGGCTAACTGTTGTCGTCTTCATTTTTAGTGGACAGTGGTGAGCAATGGGATTTGCCCAATTTCTCTGGCACCTTCCTGACAAGGCACACAGGGCAGGCCACCCAGAATATATGGGCCGCACAAATTGCGGCTGCCTTAAACAGCTTCGCTGTTAAAAAAAACCGAAAAATTAGGAGCCCTCTCCTCATCGAAAAAGTAGGGACAAGCGAAGTATGGCTTGTGCGGGCCTGCCCTTTCTTTCTTTCTTTCTTTCTTTCTTCTTTCTTTCTTTCTTTCTTTCTTTCTTCTTCTTTCTTTCTTTCTTTCTTTCTTTCTTTCTTTCTTTCTTTCTTTTCTTATTTATATCTTCGTTCTTTATTCCTTTAGTTCTTCTTTCCTTCTTTGTTTGTTTGTTTTTTCTTTCTATCTTTCGTTTTCTTCCTTTGGTTCTTTCTTTCCTTCTTTGTTAGTTGTTTGTTTGTTTCTTTCTTCTTTTCGCATTGCGCGACGCTCCGCCTCCTTCCTTCTATATGCCGGGAATGGGGCCTTCACCGACATGCTTATATAGCAGCCCGATACTTTTGTTGCTACAGGAGAGACGACGGTCATGCTTGAGGCAGTGAAATGTAACAATGAGAGACAACGATCAAATGTGGCATCGCGAAATGGCCAGTGACCTCGATATAAGATCAGATTGGTACATCAGAAACGGCTGATTGCCGACAAGCCCACGATCGAGAGAGCATCGATTATTGGAAAACGGCGCATACGAACACACGTGTGAGCTTATAACTAGGTTCAGCAGCTTAGCGAATTATCGGTTATAGCGAAATAAGTACAAACTTTGATTGGACACACTTTATTTCAGTGACACTTATTTAGCCGCCGCGATGTCGGCTATAACGAAGAAATGTTTGGTTTGCGGGACTCAAAACTCCAAAGGTAAATTAAAAAGCAGAATATAATGAAAGACAATTGACAACTACATCTTTGTTTATTATGTGATTGCGATGTAAAGAATTTGGTTTAAAATAATTGCTTAAAAAGTTGCGAAAACTTGGGTGCAAAAAAATTACACCATCTCCCGCTAAAGGGGACCATGAGGCGATGAGAAGCCGGAGCACTTGCACGATCGCGTTCTGTTGGCGTTCGTTGGGCATGCTACGGACCTCGCGTCGTGGAACGCGAAGAGGAACACTACGTGCGTCGTGTCTTCCCTCTAACCTGGCCGTTAATTCTCACAGGGCGAGCGTGGCACGCGGTCGACAGGCGCGCGATAGGGGAGCAGCGTAGGAAAGGAGAGAGGGGGGAGGGGACGCGCATGCGCAGGCGCTCATCGCGGCGCTGCACAGGAGAGAATTTCGGCATGTCGAGCCCGCATTTCACAGGAGTCAACGGAAGCAAGCGCTGGACTGAAAGCGCGCAGCGCTCTGCCACTTGAAGGAGAGGAGACTAGTGGAAGAGAGTAGCGCATGCGCCGCGAGAGCAGAAGCGAGAACGCAGGAGAAGCGCAAGCAGCTGCTGGGGGAGAAGTGGGAGAGAGAACGCTCAGCTGTTGGAGACAGGGAAGGAGGAGAGTTGCGCATGCGTAGTGTGAGTGTAGACTACAAGCCGAGGGACATTCCCCGAGCAAGAGATGCCTTCGCATCTAAAAAAATCAGGGTACCTTATGCACTCACCTAAGACGACTGGAAGGTGAAAGCCATTTTCTTCTCAGTCAATGTATTGATCCTGCCCCGGCACTCCCCGAAGGCTTTCTGCATCTAACGTGGTTTTCCACTACTTTCGGAATCGGAGGCACCTCACCTGGTTTTGCACTGCCTCCGTGATCGGCCGACCTTTGACCAAGCTACGATTTCATGTGATGACATCGTGATATGACGTCAGTTGATGACATCATTGTGACGGCATGATGGTGTGACAAATTTGACGATCTGTGACGTCATGATAGCGTAATATGGTGACGTCATCCTGTGATGACGATGATTTTTTGCATGTCTCACCGCCGACGGGAAACGCGGTCAATTTTCGCGTTTGATGAGACATCTAAGGCTTTCGCCTTAATAAGCAGTGCGCATACCGCGCGTACATTACAAGAAGACTGAGAAGCTACTTGGAGAAAGTCCCGGCGACTTAAACTGCTGAAGCAGAGAATGCCTCTTGTGCATGCACAGTAAAAAAAGTTCGTTCCGCGCAATGCATGCGTTTTAGGAGCTGGTTCGCCAGGTTCTTAAGGCCAGAACGTGTGACTAGATCCTGGTAGAAATTAAAAGACCGTGAAATATAGCCGCACATTCCAGCACCCTTTTCGTGTTGTGAGTAGGACTTATTTTTAAATCGTCTTCAAAAGTAAAAAACCGGCATGTCGCGCAGCCTAGCGGAAGAGCCTTGAAGCAGGATTATGAAGTCTGTCACTTTGCTGTACGTAGTCTGGTGCTGTGTACGCTTTGTACGTGTTGTGCTCTCATCGCAACGCTTTCGTTGAAGCCACAAAAAGCACGAAGGTCACTTCGCTCGCTGCAGCGGTCGCGTTTGCTAACGGAGTGAGCTGCTAGCCTGACTTCGTATAACATTCCAGTGCGTTGCTATAGCTTTCATTGATTTGCCCTTGCGGCGAAACAGGTACTTTTTTCTAGGTAATACCGTTTACAGCGCAAAGAAAAACAAGCACAGGTGTTGATAAGACCGTTCACATGCAGATTAACCTTCTATTAAAACTCTTTTGCTTCTAAAAATAAACGTTCACCTTAAAGCGGCCGCGGCGTGCTTAAGAGATATCGATGGTGATCACAGAGATATATATGCGTTGTATAAAATACACTTCTCGTCTTCTAAATGCGTAGCGCTTTAGGGACCCGGCTTGTCGCCCATCCACAGTCTCATGTCGTATAGTCGCGCAGTGGTCAATAGAGGCCTAAAACAAGGCTAACAATGCTCGAGACCAGTGCAAAATAAACTAGCAAGGTCTAAACCAATTACCCTAATAAAATAAACGAGGAATAATCGCAATAATTCACCTAAAATAACGAAAAACGCTTCTGAAACATCCGACTGATACCCGCGCCGCGCAAGAGAGAGCACCACCACCTCGGAAAGCATGCGATTGCCAAGGAATCGCTGGGTTCTCCGTTCTATTGGCCGCGAGATCGAGCGGATTCGCCACCTGGCGGCTTCTAGCTGAACCGCGCCTAGTGTGGATTGCTCATGCGTCGTCTGCTAGCCACGTTGTGTTTGCATGTGCGCGTACGTCATGCAGGTCCTCAAAAGGCGGTTTGTTCCGTTGCGTTAGTGCACTTTAACCTCACGAACGTATGCCTAACACAATATAAAGAAGCATTTGGCCTGGATCGGCTGTATATGCGCTGTAATAAGATCAATGAGTGCACTTGTCGAGAGTACTGTGTGTGCTCGTCGTACCGTCCGTTCACAAGAGTCAAATCAGTGTAGGTGCCGCTCTGTGGTTCAAGCGCACTGCAAAGTGAACTTGGCGTTGTCCTAAAGATGAGAAGTATTAAACCTCATGTGAATATAGCCTTTTAGCAGCTCGGTGGTAAAAAAAAAGGCTCTCATGTACTTGCGCGTTGTGGTTAGGTGTATAACTTCTGGACTGTCGTTTATAGGTTACGCGACGAAATTTAGTTGTGTACGGTCCTGGTCCCACTACACAGAAATATTTCAGTCAAGTCTCGCCGGACACTTCGGTACTTAAATTGTCCCCTAAAAAGAACAGAAAATGGAATGACACGGAAATCGCAAAACTGAGTTGCCTTGCGCAATTTTAACTTGTGGCGAAATTTATACAAAAACACCCGTGTACTTAGATTAAGGTACGCATTAAAGAGCCCTCATGGTCAAAATTAATCCAAACAGCGTACTTTACATTTATGCCGTAGTAATCTTATCTTGAGCGTTTGTGTTGCGTTGTTATAGATTGATGGAAGGCAGCGGACATTATTCGCGTGAAAGAACGTACTTTGGTCCCGTCAAGTAACGGGGCCTTTGTTCCATTACTGTCGTGCAAGTAATCAATCGAAGAAAGTTCCGTGCTGTACAGATGCCTTTGCGTACTGTTACTGGAATAAAAACAAGCGCGTGCGTGTTAAACATCTCCGTAGCGCTAAAGCGCTGTCAGCCACGTAGCTTTCCTCAGTAAACCTATCAACTGTCCTACATTTCATGGAGAACTGAGTAATAAATGCGGATGAATATTTGAGTACGCAGTGCACAAAGTGCTGTTTGAACTCATCGTGCAGGAATACGGGCTTTCTTTTGTTGGCGGCAGGGGCGTAGCCAGAAATTTTTTTCGGGGGGGGGGGGGCGCCTTCTTGATCTGAAGGGGGGTGGGACAGGCAGATGTGATCGGGGGTCATTTCGTGCGCTGCATGCCATGGCAAAAAAAATTTCGGGGTGGGGGGGGCGGGCCCGTGTGCCACCCCCCCTGGCTTCGCCACTGGTTGGGAGGTATCTAGATGATCAAGGAGTAAATACTTAATTCAGTCGCGCCACAGCAGTGCGTAGTAGGTGGAACGCAAGCTAAACACGTACATATAAGGCAACAAGAAAAGGTCATCCATTGCGAAAACGCCGACTGTTGCCGAAGGCGAGCAACCCGTTCGATGGCCGAATGCGCTTCTCTCACAAGTAATAGTAACGTTCGGCGCGCTGCGTGCATTAATTCGGGTATGAAGGGCGCAGATATTACCAGAAAGCTGCAGTCAACGCATTTATTTGCCGGAAATCGGGCCAAATTGCTCACAACGAAGCGCTGTTGCGTGCGTTTGTGTACGCGCCGATAACCGCCTATCCACACTAGCGCGGCGACGGTGCTGCCACCTGTAGCCCGATCTCGCGGCGAATACACAGCCTCGGGTTTCACGGTGGTGTAGCTGCATTAAGCACAGGATTTTGAATTACACCATGACCTACACAAGAAGAACATTAGCGGAGGATTTAGTGCGGGATTTAGAACTACACCTACACATGAACTACGTACATTAGCGGTAAATTAACCGCAAAATTAGAACTGTTCTTTTTTTCTGTTTCGAACGTTAACATGTGTAATATCTTCTTTCAGGAAAGCAACAACCTTTCGAAACGACGCCCGTGCGCAAGAACAGAAAGGTGCGGGCGGTTCGAGGAGCAAGGGGACAGATCTTCTGAGGTTTCCTGGGCGCCCGCCGTCTGAAGGCCGGCAGCCGGGAGAACAGGCAACCGACAAGCGCATCTTAAACGCGGACCGTCAGCCGGCCAATCCGTATTTTTCGACGGCCATCGAGGGCTGGATCGAGACGACCAGGAAGTACAAGAAGACCGTTCCAAACTGGCCGCTCGACGACTCGCTTCTCCACCGGCACCTGTCCACCGCGCTGTTGGCGCAATACGACTACTGGTGGAACTCGCTGTTTCTCCAGATGGGCGCCTTCGCCGAGCCCCTCTTCTATCCGGACGCCTCCATGTCGGCCAGCTACGGAGGCCTGGGCTTCCTGGTCGCGAGAAACATCTTCAAGGCCTTCGACTTCAAGGTTTGCGCGAAAAGGAAGACGTTGCGCATGACTAAACAGTTACAAAAACCGGCCGCTGCATAACGCCATGCGGCTGCGAGTTCCCTCCTATGAGCACGGCCACAATTTTAACACTGCAAATATATGGTTGATATTCAGCTTTTCCCGAAGCCATTCTTTATTATTATTAGTGATATCGTAGCACCACCGGTGCATGCTACAATTGCAAAGAAAAACAAAGTGAAATAAAGAGATAAAAAAACACCTAACTTGGCCAATTAGAGTACAACTATTTTTCATTAGAATTTGTTTTCACAATCAATACTTCACGGTGCCTTAATAAATAGCAGTTCGTGAGCCCTTACTCATTGTACAAAAACACGATATCACAATATCTCTATTTTGAAACTGACCAACCTTTAACTGGTGCAACTTTCAGCCATAGTGCATTCATTCGTCCTGCTGTGCCGTTTGCTGTTGTGTAATTTGCCCACAACCGCGGATACAGGTAGCGAAGATGTTAAAGGGCTACTGACACCAAAACGTTCAGTTTTCAGCCCTCAAGAGCCTAGAAAATGCACGGATAAGCGTGGTGCACAACCGAAAAGTATTATATATGTCTTTAAAGACTAGTTTCGATTAGCACTGTACCCTGACGTCACACAGGTTATGAGCTTCTCGTCATGTGCTCGCGTAATATATCGTGACTTTCCCGCGGCCGCTCCGCTCCGCGCTCGGTTGGTGACACCACAAGCGGCCATTTGAATGTTTCGAATCGCAACTAACCATATTGGCGCGTGAAGTTACTAGATCGACTGTAGCCTGACGTTACGATAGTGTCGACGTCAGTAGGTGAGCCAGGGCGAAAATGGAACTTAACATCAAAATAAGGTCTTATCAGCATTTACTGAGCTTCACATTTGCTCAGAGCCCTCCTGTATACAGGAGATTTGTGTGGCAGAGTAAACTCACCTTCGAAAACTGGTTTCAGTACACTTTAACGCCGCCCAGTCCGGTTCTTCTATGTCACGCACTGTACGTCAAAAAAAATTAAAAATACTGATGGAAAAATACCGAGTGTCGGAGTTCTCAAAAAAAAGGGAAAAGCAAAAACAAAAAAGAACAAATGATAGGTGGCAACTATAGCTGCCTGACAGCAATATGCCCCTTCTCTTTGAGTGAGTTGTGAACTGATTTTATGTTCTCTCCTCCGTCTCATTCCAGCGGGCTCCCGGCGACTCCCAACGCCAACGTCGCGACTGATGTCACCGGACAGCCGGGCGTCGTACGAGCGTAGATTGCGTGCACGGCAGGCAACGACGAGGTGCTGGCTCACGTCGCCGCGTTGGATAGCTTTCACCGCTTTCTCTTCGGTTTCGACGGCGGAGACAGGGAGCGGCGGGAAAGGCCAGCCCAAGAGCCAGCCCAAGAGCCACCTGTTTCCGGACCAAAGCGAGACCATGTCTGCCGAGGTGTCTTCTTCCTCGTCTACTGCCGCGCCTTGTGCGGCGATCCGCTGGGTTGCGGAGACGTGCTGAAGCACTGGCACACTTCGGTCTGCATTTCAGTGCCCCGAGAACTCGACGATGACTTCACTGCCCGGTGCACCTTCTTCGCGAACTGAGTGCGCAGTTTTCACCGACAAGGACACGCAAGAGCTCCTTGTGCTGGTGTTCTTACCGTAACATTCGGGTCATACCACGATATCCCCACTTTACACGATACAATCTTTCGTTTAGATTATTCCTCTTTTTGGGCTTCAGTTCTTGGTTAAACGGTGCAGTACGAGCGCCTGTTTTGCTTATTTTCGTTGTTACCGCGTTCTTTGCCACTGAAGCTGATGTTGATATGCTGCTTAGAATGGGTACACTGCAAATACTGTTGCGTTTAATATTAGGTGAGTGTGCGAGCCTTTGCCCCAGCGTAACTCCATTGAAAAAATAGAAGATGGGTTTTACCACTTTAGGAATACATATATGTCTTGTCGGAGCGACTGCCCCCCCCCCCCCCTGTGCTGAGGGGACAGTTTAGGCTCCCATAGCGCAGTGCTTCACCACTGAAAACCGCTGTCGTAACTCCGCGAATATTCTCATGGTCTTTCTTTGTGTTGACTTGCTCGACAAGCCACCGCCAGACCGCACATCGGGATACGGGTGTTGTTCTTGTTGATAGAACGTCAAAGTTCTCTCTGTTTGCTCGTGTGCGTCGCTCCAAACAAGGCCCGCTCGTTGCGAGTCATACTGAACTCGATTGTACTGTCATTTCCTATAGCAGCCATGTTCCTTACTCTGATAGTTTGGGCTACTTTTCTCTTGCATTTGTGATCGTTTCAATATATTTTGGCACTCCGAGCAGCTCTCTATGTCCATACATACGTGTCGTTAATCAATGTAGAATTAGAAGGCTGCAGGTGCGCATCATTGTACCGAATTTGAATTCGTAACGCATTCTTACTGTGGTTCTCTTCGTATTTAAGTAATCTTTCGAAATCACGGATCAGCGAAGGGATTCATTCATCTTGTCACTTGATTTTTACAGGATTGTCGAATTATCAGGACGACATTTAACACCATATATGCCATTTCGTATATGGTGTTATATACGAAATAACGGATTGATCGCGCACAGTGAAATTTTCAGACAGTGAGAGGACAGACGAAACACGACATATTAGCGTCGTGTCGCGTTGCTTCCGCATTCATCAGTGCCTTCTGTGAGAATATTCTGCGGCTATTCTGTGTACGATCTCTCTAATTCCGCTTTCAGAAACGAAACAAATCCGTCAAGCGAGAACACATGCATTTATCTATTAAATAATAACGCAAACTGAACATTATGAATAATCACCAACAAGGCCGACTGGTGTACCACATCTTGCTACGGTAGACAGAAGTTTGCACAAGCGGAAGCGTATGGTCCACCTCGGTGGTACAATGGTCACGGTGCTCGGCTGCTCGGCTGCTGACACTAAAGTCGCGGATTCGATCCCAGGCTCGGCGGTCGCATTTCCATAGAGGCGAAATGCTACAGGCCCTCTTCCGTGCGATTTCGGTGCATGCTATAGAACACCAGATGGTCGAAATTTCTGGAGCACTCCACTAAGGCGCGCCTCATATCTTGGTTTGGGCGCGTAAAACCCCAAGTGTCATTATGGAAGATGTCTGCAAAAAAAAAAAAAAATTGAAGTCAATTCTTCGGGTACACTTACCCCGGAAGTGCTGTGTTACTCAATCGCGCAGGTCACGCAACGGATAGAAATAATTTTTCCCTCGGGAAGGGATATGCTCCACCAAAAGCACTTTGCAGTGTCCACTCAATAGTGCAGGCCCGGCCGCTTACTTCTCAATTCTCCAGAACTCGCGAACTGAAGGGAAAGGGGAGGAGTGAGAGGCGAAGGGATCCCGCAAGTTCTAGTGTGCGCAACATAGGATTATCTCCCTACCCCTCATCTCCCTCTCGGCCATAACGTTTGCACCACCATCAGTGATCGAGCAGCTGCTTGGGAATGAGGTTATTTTGGCGGAAAGACCCCTGTGAGCTGTTGCTAGCGCTGGATCCGTAGGCTCTGCTTGCTGCGATATGTAGTTAAATTTGAAATGAAAATCGTGACCACTGTACGATGCTTTTAATGGTTGAGAAGAAAACATTTGAAGGTTCGATTTCGCTTTCTCCAGCCTTCGCGCATATTTTAGCAGCAAAGCTGTATGGCAAGGGCATGTGCCACAGGCATTGGGCAAATCCCACTATTCACCACTGGTCCACTAAAAAATAAGAAGGGAACACATGGGCGGCAGGAGCCATTTAAGATTTCTGGACAGAAGTAACCAATAATTGAGAAGACATTCATGAACCATTGGAAATATGCAGTGATACACGCTGGGGTCGCACGTTTTTATCTTCGCTGGCTAACCGCCTGTAGGGAGTACTTGGCTGGAGATTCCCATTTTATATTGTAAATTGATAAAACCACTCAGATCTTGGCCAATGCCCCACAGCGGTGTGGGCCAAAGATAACAGCGAACGAGAACCATGAGAGAGAGACAGAAAAACATTTATTAGGTGGCCAGTAAGTGAATGTGGGAGGGTCCCTTATTCCAGGAACCCTCTGGCCTGGACCGCCTGCCGGGCCCGCGCGACGAGGTGGCGCTGGTCGACCATGTCCGGCTTCGTTATCGCAGCCTCCCACGCTTCACTAAGGAGGTTTGGGGGTGCATCTGTTGCTGCTGCTTGCAGGGCTGGGTTGCTGCCTTTGCATTGCAGCAGAAGGTGCGCTAGGGTGTTGCCACATTACAGTGTGGGCAGACGTATCGTATGACGTTGGTTTTAGGTGATGCAATAGAACGCCGTGCGTGAATGTGTTGCTTTGAAATCATCTGTAGACCGTGCCTTCGTCTCTTGAAATTTGGGATGTGGGGAGGGTAGATCCTCCGTTCAAGCCGATAGTGTTGGAGAAATTCGTGGTAGGTTAAGGATACTGATTCGGTTTCTTCTGCTGGAGTTCTTGTGTGGGAGGTCCCTCGAATTTCGTGTGTGGAAGCCCGGTTGATGCATTCGCGGGCCGCGGCGTGTGCCGCTTCATTCCCTCGAGGGCCTCGTGACCCGAACCCAGACAATGCAGGTGTAGGGGGGAGTCGAGTGTCGATGAGTTTCAGTATCTTTATCGCTCTTGTGGAGATCCTTCCTTTCAGGTAGTTGTGTGCCGCTGTTTGGGAGTCGGTAAAGACCACTATGGGATCCTCGCTCGTTTGGGTGGCGAGTGCTATAGCGGCCTCTTCGGCTGTATCCGCGTGTTTGGCCAGAATAGTCGCCGTCGCCAGTGTCGTCCCCTTGTGGTCTGTGACGCAAATTGCGAAGGCGCTACGTCCCGGATACTTGGCAGCGTCCACGTATCGTGCCTGCGGGTCATTACGGTGGTTGTGCCTGACGTTGTTTACCCTGGCGAGCCGCCTTCCTCGGTAATGCTCAGGATGCATGTTGCGGGGGATCCGCTGAATTTTTTTGCTATTTATTTATGGCACGTTTTCTGCGTGAAGATGAAGTTTTCGTGACCTTTCAGAGAGAAGTGCGACAGAGTACATCTACGTCATCGGCTGAAACTGCAGGATTCAACTCACCCGTAATAGTTTTGGGTTGCTAACACCCAGCGACATTATGTTGCTCAAGGAGCAAACCGGAATCGGCCCACAGCCAACCGAAAGTTAGTGTTGGCTCAGTCAATCAATCATAAATCAATCAATCTATTAAAAGTCACTCAGTTCGTACTATTATTATACATGTAATGACCGGTTATTATTATACAGGAAGGATTTCAGAGCCCTTTCAGTAATAATTGTGGGAGGGATCCGTATTTTAACAGACGTGGTTTTATTGAGCTACAAGGCGAACAATCCAAAAAATACATGTCAATAGAAATAAACACAAATGTTGCGATAGCTCGAATGTTACGAAACCACAATAAAAAAATAAAAGCTTGTATAATAAAAGGTAATGGTTGGACTTAAAATTCTATAGATTATATAGATGTTGCAGCATGGTTTAGCAAAGATAGGGACCAAATAACTGTCAAAGTAATTAATGAAAATGAATTGAATCGTTCATTGAAGGAGCAGACGCTTTCTATTGTGGATATCCCATCAAGATGGCACGTACCCACAACAGGACCACATTGCAAGAATGTTCTTACGTTTTTGGCTCTAAATTGTCCATGCTGGTCACAATTATCACGGGGGGTCCCATACGGTCCTTTCACAATTAGATTCATCGGGATACTTGGCCGAATGCAGAAACAAGTTTCGGTTACCGTGACATCATACTGATATTCAGTGTGCTGAAGCCTCGCGCACGTCGTGGGCTATCTCGTTTGGGTTCAGGTGACCCGGCAGTACGTCTGGCCCCATGTGAGCGGGAAACCAGACATATGATGATTAATGTCTGAGGGGGTTGCTGCGGAGAATTCTGGTTGCCTCTGTGGCTATCAATCCCGATGGGAACGCCCTAACGGCCGCTCGGGACGGGTCGGTGTACACCGTTGTGCGAGTTTCAAATAGGAACACAACTGCTCGAGCGGCAGGCCTCCGTCCTATCTTCACATCGAGGAGAAAGAAGAAACTACGCAACTTGATTATCAACAGGAATTCCTTTATTGTAGACGCTCTTCCTAAAAACATACATTCCCAACACAATACAGGTCGTAGGTGCGAGGGCTAGGGCTTTCATAAAGCGCCTCTCCGGAACGGAGACATTTGTTGACGCGCCAGCGGCAACGGGTTTTCCGTGGCATCGTCAGGTGACAGGGGAGAACTAGAGCACTGCACGGCCGCGATTTTCGGCCCGGCCCGGCCCGACCCGAGACAAAATTTCGCCTACCCGGCCCGACCCGGCCCGACGGCAGATCAGGCCCGACAGAGGCCCGAGCCAATATTATAGGTGGTGTTTGCGAGAACATAGAATCTACAGCAAAGTGTTTAAGTAGCAAATATCTGCTTTGTTGGCGATATTTCGCTAACGATTCTACTTTACCTACGGATTCGTGTAAAAAGGGCTCACGGTGGAAAGAGTTGAGTGGACATACTCGGTACCATGAACGTTTGTTCGGCAATGGTATACTATACTTTTTTTTTTTTTTTTTTTTGCTAATGCAATGGGGATCATCAAGAGCGTTTTGTAGCAGATATTGCAGCAAGGAAAGTGATTTGCAGCAGAGTTCATTTCGATAGGAAGCGCAATAAAAACAGGAGACAGAGGACACAGCGCTCTCATTTGCGCTCTTACTGAAACTTAAAACATGCTCTAACGACAAAGCCAATCATGCACCCTTCTGGATGTAAACCATGCTAGGCGTGCGCACAGGGGAGGGGGGCAGGGGAGCGGCTGCCCCCTCCCCCTATTTACCTAAGAGGGAGGGGGGGGGCGCAAAGTCTGCCCCACACCATTGACATAATAGGGAGGGGCGCAATTCAGCGCCATACAATGACATAATAGGAGAGGGGGGCGCCTCGACGATCCCTTCGCCCCCCCCTCCCCTGAAGGGGAACCCTGCGCACGCCTATGAACACAGTCTTCAGCATGGTAGTACCTTGCCACAGCAGAGAGGGAGAAAGCCATGTTTACACGAACCGTGTACACCACGTGTACTTTTAGAACACGTATAGGCAGCCGAAGGACGAAAAAAGTATTTGTGGTAGCTTCTTTTCATATATGATATATTTCATATAACACCACTGCTACAATCAGTCCATAAGTCTTTTGTGGTATTTTTATAGTTATTTCTTCACGTGTATTGTACAAAAAACGAAATATTCCAGAGGAGATTCAGCTTTAAGCACGGCATCCACGTGTATCGCATAATCTGCCACGCTAAAGTTTCTCGCACTGCATGCGCTAGCCGCAGGGTGCACATCGGCCTTGCGAAATGTGAAAGTGTCGGCAGTCGTTATTCTAACTTCCACCACTGGAGCAAATTTAGGATGACTTTGAGGGCTTCTGCTTGCAGTTTTCAGCAGTGTATGTTATGCACGGCTTGCACCACGCTCTTTCTTTTCTTCCGTATCATAATGCTCTATGCCTTCCTACGATGTTTACTGGTAAAGGTGACCACTGCACTACGCGGGTAGGACTGGCAGGAGGTGGACGAAGCGATTTCGATATATTTTTGTGTTCGTTACAGTTGGTAATAAAGGCACGAATAAGCTTCTCGACGCTTACTGCTTGGATGTCTATGGTTCGAGGTAAGGGATCACCCGGCACGGAATTCGTATAATTGTCTTTTTTCAAGCCTGATATTTCGTGAAGCGAATATATTTTGCCTCACGCCTTATGCTGTTTAAACCTATGCTATTCCTGCACATTCCAATATGTTGCGGCAGTGTCATGTAGCTCTCACACTATACCTGTATAGCGCAGGGGACCCAAACACGCGGCCCGTTGGCCCTCCCTAAAGGCCCACGGCCCGCACATAACTGTCTTCGTCCCAATTTTTCATTTTCTATATAAGTATGTTCTTAAGCTATACAGGCATGACAGGTCTAAAGCTTTTTTGTCCTGAGGCATCCCCTGCGGCCACCATGTGTTGATACCTAACCGCGAAACAGAGCTCTATATTTCAATATCGGCGTCCTGATTTTAGTCATGTTGAAGATTGGTATCGATATGTTATTGGAATCCTGCCGCCAAATACCTTTCAGAAACGACCCATATGTGACATATGGGAAAGCTCTTCTTTTAAATGGCCACGTTAGCTGACTTTTGGTACGACCTAGCCCGTCTACCCCCTACCCCTCCCCTCCCCGCGCTTTTAGCTGCGTTACTGTCCTGGCTCTTGCTGGAGTAAATTTTCGTGAATGCGGCCCGTTAGCTGACGTGGGTTTGAGACCCCTGAAATAGCTGAAAAAAGGCGAAAGTTCAATGGTAACAAATTGGGCACACCAAGCAGGCTGTGCACGTCCATCTCGCGTAACATGACCACGGGGCCGTGACGAAGCCACGGAAAAACAATGTCTCTGTATAGTATTCTATGTAACGAGACTCCGTGCAGCCCTTTGGTTTAGTGGAGGGCTGGAAACTTCAAAAACGTTTCCTCGCTTTGGAGCTCTATGATCGCTCTTGCGATAAGTTACAGATATATATTTATTATATTACATTTATTACTGCGATTACAGAATAGCATTTGGAATATAAATCATAACGAATGCAAATAAAGCAATGAGTAAATATATAAGCGCCTGGTATATCTACTTTCAGCTCGCCCGTTTAAGATAAATCAAGTAGCCTCATATATGCAAGGAGCAAAAGAAGTTCAGTACTTGTCCTCATAAAATTTCTCTAAATAGCTTGCCCCACAAAAAAAAGCGTTTTTTTTTTCGAGAGAGAAAATGTAAAACATATATGTAGTATGCACAATGTATGTGGAACAAACATGAAGGGGCACTAGAAATAAAAACAATTTCTCATTATCAGTAAATTACTCTTTAGCAATTCCTAATCACCACGCTCGACGGTACAAGACTCTTGGTAAGTGAAAAAACGCGCAAAAAGGTAAATGCGGGTGGCGACGCCCCTTTAAGTTCGCGCAGGAGACACCGTGACATCTTAGATTCTGGCGGCGTCTAATGGGGCCTACGTAGTTCCTAATCAAGTACATTGACCTCTGAGGGGGCCATGAACTTAACATACCATGTTTCAGGAAATTTTATAGAGCCAATGTCCAAATACGACAAATACACTTTGAAATCCGTGTTGTCGCGCTCGGAGATTTTGGCGCGAAATTTAAAAAATAGATTTTGACCTTGATTTTCTCGTCTGATAATAACTATCATGGTGAAATGAATGACATTCGAGTTCTTAGACTTCACTTTATCAGTCTAAACCGATTTAGTGCTTCACTATTGTGTCCGTTTAAGGACCAGCAAAGTCCAAGCCCGGCCCGACCCGTGCCCGCCACCTCAAACTCGGCCCGGCCTAAGCCCGGAGCTTCAGGCCCGAGCCCGGCCCGGGCCCGCCGTGAGAACTGCTTTACCCGGCCCGGCCCGGCCCACGGGCCGGGCCGGGCCCGGGTTTTCGGGTAGGCCCGAGCCCGTGCAGTTCTCTAGGGAGAACTCCTCTCGGCAGCTTCGGTGAAGACCACCTTGGTCGATGTAGCAGAACAGGCTGCTGTAGCGCTGGCTACTGGACACCTCCATCAAGAGCAAAAATTAATGGCCCGCGATCAAAGCAGTGAGCACTGATCGAGATATTAAAAGTGTCCGTGCTTTTCGTAACGATGACCACCTGTCAAGACAGTTTGCATTTTTAAAGTTATGTGTCACCTCTGCGTCGCGTGCTAAGCAGCTTCGCTGGTCATTCACCTTGGAGTGAAATTTGACTCACTTCAAAAGTTGTTGCGGAGATGTATATTCTTTGGGAATGGTTACATTCGTAACGCAGTTGTTTGCAATGAATGCTTCATTTGCATCATCACAAAGCGAGCCCAAAACATATATAACTGCTGCGTTTAAAGTGACATGTCTGCCTCAGAAATGAGGGTTGTTCATTCGTGTCTCCACTGAAGGGATAGTGCAGAATTTTCACGTATTCAAACGCTGTGCCCGTATTTCAAAACCTTGCTATATACATCGTCTGCAGCTGACTAAGTGCAGTGTGAATAAAACGAGGCCCTAATAAACAATGGGTTTGTAGCGAGAGAGAGACGTGAAGGCGGCCGACGTGGCCGTGCCGAAGTCTCGCCACTTTATTAGAAGGCCCTTGTAAGCAGAGCGACAGCGGCTGCCGGCGTCCTGACAGCCAGGAACGTGAGCTCGTTCTTAACTGCTCGCGCCTCGAGCGCTAGGCATGAGCTGCGCGAGAGGCGCGGCGCGTAAATGGTAAAACGATGATGATGATCGTGATGATGATGATGATGCCGCTACAGATTAACTCCCCCCGCAGAAATGAAGCCGAAATGAAAAACTATGGGGCGTATATACAAGGCTGGTGACGCGAGACAAAATGTCCGTGGACAGTACTAGGTCGTCAACGGTGAAGGACTGTCGGGAACCATTGGGTCTCTGGCGGGCGGCTCTGGGAGAAGCGTAGAGGGCGGGAGTCGCAACGAATGGACGCTGTAGCAGGAGCGAATGCACCCGAGGCCGTGCACGTCGGAGCCGAACCAACAAAAATGACTGGAGGCGATGACAGACGCTACACCGGCAAGATCGGCGAAGGGAACCACTGCGCGCACTCGGTGCACGTTGTCTTCGGCGCGAGACGAAACGCCGTCGTGTACGGTGGAGTGAGCAGAATACGGCCTTGCGACGGAATTGGGGGCTCAGCGCGGAGGATTGCGCTGGGGCACATCGAACGCGCCGGCATGCATGCGGCCCTGCACAGGTTCTGGCATGTCCTGTCGTAAGACACCCAAAACGTCGTAGCATTGTGCGCTGTACGCCTGTGGTGCGATTGGTCATCGTCGGTGTTGTGATCAGCGCGCTTGGATGGTGCTCAGATGTCGTGTGGGCGGCGTCGTGTGTCAAAAGCTCCGGAGGAAACCCGTGGTGCAACCGAGCAAGCGTAGTCTCTGCAGGTTCTGACGGTGCAGCTGCGCTCGGTGAAGCATCTACGGTAGACGGCACATGAGGGCACGTGCGCAGGTCGGAATACTGCACGTCTGCCGTCGTGGCAGGCGTGACATTTGCATGCGGTGCTGCCTTTGATGAAACAGGCATGTCATCCTCAGGCGGTTCCGTCATCGTTGCCGCGTCCCGCATGTTCGGCCGAAGTTGGTGAGGGGCACGCACTGCTGCTGCGGGAGACGTCGAGGGCGATGCGGATCGCTGCTGGCAAGAAACGCAGAGCTCTGAGGTCGATGGAAGGTCACGCTCGGGTATCGTCGACGGCGAAACCTCCGCGAGCGAGGGGCGCACAGCGGGCGAGAGGTTGTCCGTGTCAGCTTCCAGGTCGTGCGGCAAGGTAGCCAGCGTGGAAGCTGAGGTCAGGGTGTCGTGAGCCGGCGAGGACAGGGACGACGGGCGGATGGCGGGCATGCCTGGTGGACCGTCGGCCGAGGGCGTCGAAGCAACGCACCTCGTGGGGGACTGGTGGATGGCAGCAGCAACGACGTCGGGCGCGGAGACCTCGGGCGTGGGAACTTGAACATCGCCGGGCGGGTCGTCCGGCGCGGGAACCGCTGCGCTGGTGGCCGGGCGAGAGGTGGAAAGAGACATGGCCGGGGAAGGTAGGTCGAGGTCATGGGAGGGCTGCGGGCCGGTGGTACCGCTCGCGTTGACGGAGGGGAAACCCGTAACTCACGGGTCCCCGGTAGCGGGCGGTACGTCTCGCCATAGCGAGCCAGCACCGCAGCGCAGAGGTCGTCGTATGGCTGCGGGCTGGATGACGACGCGGCGGACAGATGACGCAGCTCAGCTGGGAGGGCGTCAAGCATGTCGTGCATCAGTGGCTGCGAAGTGACGCCATTCACCGCGAGGCAGGCGTCGAGCTGCCAGAACCACGCTCGTGGGTAGGCCGGGTGAAACGGCGGAACTGGAGGGCAGAGTCGCGGAAGCATGGCAGGAGGCCGCTCGGCGAAAGGCGTGTTCTCCGGGTCACCAATTGTAGCGAGAGAGACGTGAAGGCGGCCGACGTGGCCGTGCCGAAGTCTCGCCACTTTATTAGAAGGCCCTTGTAAGCAGAGCGACAGCGGCTGCCGGCGTCCTGACAGCCAGGAACGTGAGCTCGTTCTTAACTGCTCGCGCCTCGAGCGCTAGGCATGAGCTGCGCGAGAGGCGCGGCGCGTAATGGTAAAACGATGATGATCGTGAATGATGATGATGATGCCGCTACAGGTTTAAAGATGACCCACGTGACCATGGAAAGTATATCCGCTTGCACCTCCAAATTGGGGGGGGGGGGGGCTGCCGAACTACTTACATCAGCTCCAAGGCTACAGTTACAGCGTTGCAAAAGGAAGTCCGTGTGTCGAAACGTCGGCTCCAGCGACGCCCCGTGTTCACGAATTTTACGTTACATCAGCATGGAAGTTTGATTTCATATACGCGCTTTACGCACTGGGCATTATTATTTATTGCAATAGTACAGTTCCATAATTGAGGCCACTGCAAAACGGAGAGCTATGCCACGGAGCGGCCGTGGCTATGCCCTTCAATCTCTAAGCACAAACTGGTGCGCGATCACGTCGCACGCTGTCTCCTTGCAACGGTTGCGTGTGCAATAACGCTCTGCGTACGAAAGCAGCGCTACACGGGAGAAGACTCGGTGCTTCCCCGGCGACCTCGTAGCAGCCTAGCCGTGATAGCCTCGGTCAGTTCCTGCGCAACGCGCGGCTTTTCTTGGCCATGGCGCGCTGGCGGGTGTGGCGTCGGTGGGACACGAGGGACGCGTAGTAGCACATCATGTTAATGGAGAGAGTGACAGCCAGCGCGTAGAAGAGGCCGCGGGACATCCCTTCGTTCTCGTACACGATGCAGTTGCCGCTTTTGCCACACGACTGATGCCAGGACAAGCACGTTTGGTCCAGTATGCCACCGAAGATCACTGGTGCCGGGATGGACCCTGTAAGAAGAACAGATAGGTCTGGTAAACCTTCTAGTCATGCTCCGCACCACCAGACTCGCGCAGTACCACCACGGAATGCATCTTGTAATCAGATCAAGAGAAATCGGACACACCACTGATATTTCTCATACGTATATGCCTTTTATTACGCAGCCCCGCGTGGCGTGGCGTCGCTTCAGCGGTTACGTCAGGCACTATTTGTAAGCGAATAAGGCCGAAATCAGTTTTGCTCGTAACTTAAGCTAGCAAGTAAAACCGATTCGGTCTAGCAGTGGATGCATTAAAATTGGCTGCAGCCACGATCCTTTCTGTTCCACGAAACACTGTACTCGAGAAGGCAAGGGGCTATAGCGCTTCTAGTAGGCAGCCATCTAATGCCAAGGACTAGCGGATATGGAGGAAAGGATGAAGCAAAACCATCATATTACCTCAGCCTGTTCTTTCGTGCGCTTGCCACCCATGCCCCGTTATTACGGCTTACTCCGGACGCCAAATTAATTCGTGAGTGGCGTCCAGAGTAAGCGTGTGTGATCTGAACATGTTTACGGTACTAGCAGGTTCTCTTACAGGAAATAGCATGCAGACACATGCTGGAAAAGGGAGAGCACTGTCACCACGAGAGCAGCATTTTGGGCTTGTTGGTGATCCATGACATCAAAGAAATTGCCCGTTGAAAACACGGACCGTCCGTGTTTTCAACGGGCAATTTGTTTGATGTCACAGACACCATCTCCTCCCACATTTGTACATCCTTACGAATTAGCTCACCTTTAAGCAACAGTTCGTGGCCGAATGTGTTAGAGATGCGACCTGTAGATTGCGTAAATAATCGGACGTATTCGCGCGAAAGCGTACGTAAAAGAAATGCAGACAAGTGAACAGACAAGGGATACCTCTAGAAGAAGTAATTAAAGCGAATCTCATGATCTAGGCTGCCAGACATGCTACAGACGCGCTTGTCCGTACACTCTTGTGAATGGGTCTACTTATTAAGGCGGGAGCCTTATAGGGTTATGAGTAAATGTAAAAAGAAATCCGTTGTCTGCTGAGTGAGCAGGAATGATGCCGAAAGGAGGGACCGATCCCTGAGGTTGGGCACACCTGGTGCGTTGAAGAAGCTTCAATGAGATGGGGGTGGGAGGCGGATAGGTTATTTAGTGGGGTAAGGGTACGCGAAGCGATTAGAAGTGATATGTGATATTTAGTGCATAGTGTGAAGCAAATGTGAATCTAGTTGCGTGAGATGTGTTATCTCCGTAACTTGCGTCCGTGACTTCCGCAAAACTTCAACCTATTTTGTAGTAGTGGCGAATCTATAGGCTACTGATAGCGAACAAGTAATAAGGAGTAACAAGACAATAGAATGAACGTCAAGTGTCTCGTGAGAGCATTGGCTTTCGCATGGCTGTCTTTGGCGCTAGCAAGGCAGTAAATTTTACGCTAACTACAGTTCCGAAGGGCCCCCCTTACCTTTAAGAGGTTATAGTAACGGATGCACAAAGCTGTCCGTTCCTTACCCTTCCGTATGATTGGGGAGGCGCTTTCTCATATATGCCAAATATTGGGACTGCTTGGAGTAGTTTTGTGCACGCGCTTTGTGGGAATATGCGGGCATTCATTCCTGCAGAACAGCAAGCCGGCGACTCGAACATAAACGTCCTCAGTACAAAATATAGCAAGGCAAATATGCTGAGCTATATGAACAACAGAAACAATGTTGCTTGCCTTTTTCCTGGTTAGTATTTTGAAAATGCTAAATCACTCATTTCACGTGGTTTCCCCGCAGTCCTAGAAATTGTTTTCCGAGATTTGCGAGCCACTTCGATAATCGTTTAAGATGTCGGCTGCAATATAACGACTACACACGTGGGCTTGAATTGAAGGGTTCCTGGAAAGGATTTTTTTTCATTTAGATAAGCAGTTAGACTACCTTGAGTAAATCATTCGCACCATAATTTAAAACCAACGTATTCGGCCACGCAAGCTATGGGCGACTTGGTCGCCCTTCTCCCAAACATTTATTTTATTTATTTATTTATTTTTTTTTTATTTTTTCAAATTCGCTCGGGGCTCCTTACGCAATGCTCCGCCAGTAGGTCGTAGATCGCGAAGGACGCGCTCAACGTTAGTTGATCCCCGCATGTTCTCCAGAACAAACGCTTCGGTCGCATGAGTGACGTCAAAAAATAAAATAAAATAAAACAATGCTACGTTCCAAAACCGGGGCGGCTGAAATCTCGGTGCTGCGATTCACTGTGTTCTGTAGCGATGCGCATGTTTGAAACACTAATTATTATGCACTTGACGCAGAGTGCTTGAAACGGTCTCTTAGTGATCCTCGAAACCTACGCCACTGACTCAACGAGTTTGCAAAAGATCGTAAATACCGCTTAAGGGTCCCTTCATGTACTTGTACAGACCCGGAAATCCTTGAACAAGAAATGTCTCTGGAGCAAACGTTGGCATGTCCAGTAGTGGAAACGTTGGCTCCAGCGACATTCCCCTATAACTCTTCAAGCCTCAATTTACTCCTGAGCTTGCGCCTTCTCTGTACAGAGGCAGGCATACTCACCCACAAGGCGTCCGATGACCTGCCTGATGCCGAGCGCCAGCGACCGCTGAGCGGGCTTTACGCACCTGCGTAAGTGCAAATGGAGAATGCATCGCCTCTAAGTGGAACTTTGTCAGCCATACTTAGAACAAAATACGTTCAGCCAGTTTCATGCCGTGAAAACCGCCGGACAGCGAAGCTGTAAGCGCACGAGCGTATGTGAGTGGCACGCGCGAGATCACGTGGTATTGTAAATGTCGTGAATCCGTCGCTAGATTTCAAATATGCGCGCTTACACTTGATTGGGTAACGCGAGATCGCGCGACCTGCCGTCTCAGGGAATGTCGTTTTAGGGAATGCCTCGTGTCACGTGATTTGCACCGGTGCGGCCGGAATCTTGCCAAGTGCGCGCTTCCTGTTAGAGCTGTGCACGGGCCGTATTTCCGAGCCCGAGCCCGCCCGGGCCCGCTGACTTTGTCGAAGGCCCACCCGAGCCCGACGGAGTGCGAACTTCCTGTTACCTACACTACCCTCTCATGCGCCTAGGTGAGAGGGCCCCAGTTTATTACAATTAAGGTAAGCATGTAATTAATGTAATTGATAAAAGTTTGCACTGCTTTTCCGGTAGTTTGTAATGAAAGTCATCATCATCATCGTTTCATTTTATTGATTTATTTATTAATTTCCATTCTCCGGTCACGCGACCTCCTTCACGCCAACTACTACTACTACTACTACTACTACTACTACTACTACTACTACTGTAATGAGGGAGAGAAAGAAGAAGACTTTCCGCGTCTATTATTGCTGTGCGCGCGATCTACCTTCGTGTTCTGCCGGTGCTACCTCAACTGTTTAAGACGTCGCTGTCTCCTAATAAATCGTCGTACGGCATCTGGTGCTGGGTTATCTTAATACTCGCCCCCCCCCCCCCCCCCCCCCGAAAGCTTTCTGCACCTAACGTGGTTTTGCTCGGCTCACCTTTGACCCAGTGACGATGTCTTTGATGACGTCATTATGCGACGTCATAGCAATTACATAGTAACGTCAGTAATTTTTGCGATTTGTGAAGGCATGATGACGTCATATGATGCCGTCATCGCGTGAGAAGGTTTTGCATTACTCGTGTTGTGACGCTCAATTTTTGCGTTTGATGAGGCATCCAAGTCTTTCGCCTTAGAAGCCTTATCACGCTTGCGTACGTACAGAACAGATGCCAACACGACTGGCTACTGTTACCTAATGTATTTACAATGGCCCTGAAGGCCCTCGTGCGAGGGCGTTCCATAAGTGCTCGCCCGGCAAACGGCAGGCGCTTGTTCGTCAGCGCTCGTCCACGTCGTCCGTTTATTCGCGCTTTACCCTCGTTCATTATGAAATTCCAATGAGCCCGAACAACCACCCTTCGCAGTATCTCTGCTTACTGAAGCCACAATGCCAAAGCACGAGCACGTAATGTTTTTTGGCTAAGTTGCAGGTTCCATCTGTCAAAGAGTGTACCTGATTGATGCCGCCGTGGACGGAGCAGCGTTGAGGAAGCACGCGCTGAGCGACAGGAAGACGCCAGCCAGGAACGGGAAGAGCAGAGCGCAGTCGGTTGGGCATCGCGAACGCGTCGCTTGCACGGCTCCAGAAGCAGCCGGTCGGAGCTCACACCGGGAACTTCGCTCATCGTGCCGTTGATGCACGTGCAGCCGCTGTACATCTGCATAGCGTGCGCATCGAGAAGACGACCATTCCACTCCTAAAAATGCTTTGCTAGCGCTATCCACGGTCATGTTCCTTGGTATTGTTAGCTTTGCTGCAATTACTGTTAATCCCAGTTACAGTTATACGTTTTAAAAGCGGAGCTTTATTTGTGAAATTTGCCACGTTTATTGACTGATTGTGGATGCCACTGTCTGACCGAACAGGTTCCACGTTCAAAAATAATTGCAGCAGATGCAATGCGTTCATGCGTAACTTACTTTATGCCGCTTAGAGATGATCAAGTTACCTGCGGGTAAGCACTTGTCTTACGTTTACCGCTGACTTTTGCTTCCCGTTTCTTAAAGGGGCCCTTCAGCACTTTTTCAGCATGATCAGAAAACGGTGCCGATCGGTAGTCGATGCTCCCGAGGGCGTGTGAGCGAAACATTATAGCGCGACACGCGTCCTGAAATTTACGATAAATTCTCAAAGTCGGCTAGAAATCGCTCGCTCTTCTCTAGACAAATGACGCCATAAACCCAAATGACCCCGTCATAAACCCAAAGTCCACGGCCATTGGCTGATTTGACCATCGTGGGCTGCATAGTCACCACGGCCGCCGTGGGATGCCGCCGCGTGCCCGTGCACGCACTCGCTATCACACTGAAAGTAAGCCACGTGTTTGAATAAAAGAAAAGAAAAAGTGCTCAAGGTGATGACGCGGACTGACGAACAGACGTAGCTTCTTACCTCCTTGCCATTCCTCCCCCTGCGTAGCTTTCAGCGCGCTCGCTCGCGCGAAAGGAGAGAAACGCGCTTAAAGCGTGCGGCAAATCCGTGTAACTCCGCTCGTACATAACGGATTCTAAGTTCTTTGCGGCAGCCGATTCGTGAGGCAATAAGAAAGTTATTTGCTGATTACTTGAAAAAGTGTTGCAGGGCCCCCTTTTAAGCTTCGTTTTGTACTTCTTTCCGGTCTACATTTCATTTCCGCTTATAACTCGGCCATTAAGACCTCGCATCACACGCCTCACAGACGGCAGGCGGAAGTTGCCAATCGCGCCGTGCGCATCTGGCGGTGCTATTCTTGACATTGTCGAATTCTGTCATGTTGTCATATTCCGCCGTTGATCATCACACTCATTGGCCCAGAGGTCTGTTACGGCCTCTATGGTTGGCTTAAAATTCCGCCATTACAAAATTTGACAATATGGCGGAATTGACAGCGTCCAGAAGAGCACCCCGGGTGTCGCGTCAAAAACGAAGAAGCGAATGAAAAGGAGTCTTGAGTGTCTCATGTCGACTAAGTGCGCTCCTGATGAGTCACTAGACAGGCATTAGACATGCAAAGCCTAATGTCGTTTAACATTAAGTGTACATCAAATAGTCAAATGACCATGTGCATTTAATTTCTGGTGACTGAAGTGTTCAGACTTTCAGATGCCGTTCCTAATGTCAAAACGCGCATCACAAGAAAGAAGTTAAATAGCCTTAATTGCCACCGTAAAATCAGTTTATCACAATAGACAAGTTCGTCTTTCAGAGACTACAGGCAATAAACAATTTGTCTTGCAATGTACACAAATATCGTGTTTCAGTAGAATGCGTAAATATTTTACATTATCGCCCATGCACCGGCGATCGAAGAATTGCTGACGACCGGAGCAAGATTTATTATATTACCTGCCGTATATTTCGAAGTAAGCATTTCCTTATTTTTAAAATGCATGAGTCGATCGCATATGCAAATATGAAGAGATATGATCAAGTGACACTGCGAACACTCGCTCAGGGGCCCGTGTTGCCCATTTGTCCAGTAGAAGTTAACGAAGGAAAGTGGGGATTATCCGCACGGCGTCGCGAAGGATTTTGGGGGGCGGGGAAGAATTGGAACTGTGGACAATGGGTGACGTACAGAAAAAAAAAAGTTCGTTATTGTTGTGATAAAAATTAGGGACTGTTCTTATGCATGGTTCGTATTCATGGTGCACTTACATATATGTCCAAAACAGAAATTTGTTACGCATCAAAATGACGGTGGACAATATGTTTTTGAATGACATTAGAGCGTCAAATGATTGATATGTCAAAAGTCATTAGACTTTCTTTTTTGAACTTGTCTCACTATTTCATAAGGGACGGCCTCTATGGTTGGCTTAAAATTCCGCCATTACGAAATTTGACAATATGGCGGAATTTGACAGCGTCCAGAAGAGCACCCCGGGTGTCGCGTCAAAAACGAAGAAGCGAAAGAGCTTCGCTGTATCCCAACAAAGCACGTTAGTTCAGCCGCGTATTTATACCTAGCGTTTGTCCGAAAACTAATGTCACTGAGTTGATTAAAAAAGATGTATTGATCAGATCAGTACAACACAATTAAAGGTTTCAAAATAGGCTCCTCCTGCGACGATGAATTGCTTCTAGTGAGATTTCCAGGCTTCAAAGGCGTCACGCTAGGCCTCCTCCGGAATGTCCCTTAAAGCCTTGGTGCAAGCCTCTGACTTTGTCAACTGTCCCGAAATGATGTCATTGGTATAGTAGTCTTTCGGCGCAGAAAGAAAAGGAAGTCTGGAGGAGTCATGTCAGGACTTTAGGACAGCTAGGGAACTCTTGGAACATTTGAATCGACAAGGAAGGTGGTCACGATGGTGGTGGTGTGGACTGGCGCGTTGTCATCGGTGATGGTCGTCGACGGCCGTCCAGGGAGGGCCTCACCGCTGGTCTCCTTACGACCTTCTAAAAAGGCCTTATGCCACCGGTACACTTGACGTTATTATAGCAATTATCCCTAAGGCCCTTTATCACAGGAGAAGTTTCCACTCCCGAATTGCCGAGTTTTACACTAAACTTGATGGAAATCCTTTGATCCAACGAGCGCTGCATTGTGGCTTTCACGGGAAACTAAATCGAGTTTCACGGACAAGTCTCTTCTTACTCTCCACATGGTAGCAGACGACAGTGCTACTGCGCATGCGTAGGCTAACTTCCCCCTCCACCAATATGAACCAGTTCAAGCGTGTGTGAGGTACAGACGCTTTACAATATAATCACTGACATTACTGTTAGGACAAACCCTGTATGTACTTGAAATAGTCGCAATGTCCAGATATAACGGATTGCTGAAACGAGAATGTCGAAGATACGAAGATTACTGCTCACACACGCTGAAAAATTCTACATTCTCAAGTCTGCTGCTTTGTCGCATGTCTGATATTCTTGCACGCAAGCCTATGATAGGTCTCACACCTTCTCGAATGTTATCTGTCAGCCCCATCACTGACTCCTTGCGCGACTCGTAGCAGTGCACATGCATTGCAGACTTTACGCATTCCAAGTGATCCCACTGTAGTGTTCGATGACGCACGTATAAAGGGGAGACGCTTTTCCGCATTGGATTCAGACGACTTTCGCTCGCGTGCTCGCTACACTCGTGCTTCATTGGTTTTACACTGCTGGGTAAACGTTTGCCGAATAACGAGTAGAATCGTTACTCGCTTGACTGCTGCATTCTTCGCCATTACAACGTACCAGCTAGACAACAATACATTGGATCAAATAGAATGTAAATGCAGGGAGAATGGGGAAGCACTGTTGCTTAGTGTTTCCTTCTTTTATATTTTCCGCTACCTTATGCTGTACTAAATGTCTCCAAGATTGCTCTCGAGCTTATGAGAGAGACATTTACCTTAAGGTCTTTGACCTGAAGATCCCTGTGACAGCCCGCCAAGCAAGGAGACAGGTAGACCACGCCATCAGCGCCGCATATCGGGTTCAAGAGGCTGGCCGTGCAGTTGCAGTCGGCGTTGCAATGCCAACTGAAGCTCGACGTCACTCTGCAACAAAGCGAAATACTTGAGGCGCAAGTAATAGTTCATGTATTTAACTGCGCCTAAGTGTAATCAGTGTAAGGAACGCTCATTGCCGAAAATATCGTATCTGCGGAAGAAGACACCTCTCAGGCAGTCCACATGTTCATAGGTTGCAGCACTCAACACCGCGGGCAAAGTGATAGCTATGCTATGCGTTGAAACGTCGGAACATGTTTCTCAGAATGCTAAATGTATTGACTTTTTTTCAGCGTGAATAACATTGCTCAGATCATTCGCCGAGTTATTCTCGCTACACATAACTCGGCTGTCAAGGCTGGGCTACTATTCTGGACACTCAAATTCCGGCATATTTTCAAATTTTGTACTCGCGGCATTTCTCGTCAAACATAGCTGCCCTCTGGTTAGTAGCCCTCTGGATCTAGGAGATTTCACAAGATGGCGAATTTCACAAGATGGCGTCATTGGACAGTGTCGAAAATAGCAGAACCCGCTCGCGAACCGCTGCTAATTGTACACGCTCTTGAGTCCGCATGCAGGCGCACGTGACCGACCACCCAGTGCATTTCAACACTACCGAATGGCGCTCTCATCCGTGCTTCCGCGGTGATGTACGCAGCGGAAAACAGGGTCCACATACGGCCCCGTTTGTAGAATGGCGTGAACGCGTGTTGTCGCACTGAACAGGCATGTACTTTTGCTGCAGCGTTGTCTTGAGCTTCATGCCGTGCGATGCTACTACCAACTAATTTTTGCGAGGCACACGAATGTCCGAGTTGTCGAGCCTGCTTTCATGCCCATAGGCATGCACAGGGTTCCCCACAGGATGGAGGGGGAGGGGTGTCAAGGAAAACCAATACAGCTATGACAAGCGACACTAAAAATAAATATCCACCATCAACAGATGCGATTCTAACCGAGCCTTTTGAGGGGGAAGCAGGCATTCTAACCCTGCACAACTTTGTCGGAGCAATTTAGAAGAACTTGTTGCTGGGCGAGTTGGTGCATCTTAACACAAAAGGGATAACTGCGCTACCTGACACACACGTACAAACCGGACACACACACAGGCGCAGACTTGGTTGGCAAGTCTGCGCCTGTGTGTGTGTCTGGTTGGTACATGTGTATCAGGTAGCGCAGTTATCCCTTTCGGCGGAGCCACGCGCAACTCTTAAAGGGACACTAAAGGCAAATAACAATTTATGTCAGAGTGAAAGCCCAATGTATGACAACTTCTAAAACGGCAATATTATCAACAGCAGTGCCCTACTTACCGAGAAATTAAGCTAAATGCATCACATGATGAGCGCCACGAGTGGGACATTTTCGAAGTGATCCCGATGACGTAGGGAAGTCGGCCTACAATAAATCACTAGTAATCAAACTAGCAGCAGTAAAAAAACATTCCGAGCATCAAAAGACGTAATAAAATGCTGTTTGTTCGTTTCCGCTTCATTCATGGAAAACAAAACCTCCGTGGCGTTGCCATGGGGAACGGCGCGCGTGGTTCAAAGGTTTCGTTTTCGCTTAACTGTGCCTCGCCCGTCTCAGTGGTAGTTTCGGGATCGCGTACTGCCGTGCGTGTTTTGCGCGCTCGTGAAAGTCGCTCTGACAGAAAGTTCGACAAAATGCCGCATGCGTGTGATATTGCCGGATGCCCGAATGGTGCACAACGCCAGTGCTGCAGCAAGGAAACCGGTGTGTCTTTTCACTGGGTGCCGCGGAATGAACCCTTACGCTCGAAGTGGCTTAGTGTCATGCCATTACGCCAGTGTGCTAAACAGTCAAAACCTCTGCGTGTGTGCTCGCTGCACTTTCGTACTGAGGATTACGAGACCAACCGCAACTTGGTGACGGCTTTGAATGTGCCCATCCGAGCAAGTCTTTGCCGCAGCGCCGTTGTTGCTACTGTGGGTCCCGCTACTTCCGCTCGGCTGCTACTAGTGTCGGCGGCCGCGCAGTAAAAGCGGGCAACGTTGGGCACGGCAGCAGTGACGTATGAGAGTCGTATTTTCAGGCGGGAGATTTGAAGCGCGCTAACGCGATGCGGACCACTAAAAACGTGATTTTAATTCAAAATAAGCACTTCCTTGGCACAAAAGCAGCACTACGAGGTTTCTGGACCGCTATTTCAACAATCAACCTCGACTTAATATTTGCCTTTAGTGTCCCTTTAAAGGACGAAACATTGCAATCTACCGATCGCAGCGCCACAGGCGGCTTGACCCTGTTTGGGCTTCACTTTTTGAAGTTCGTTCCGAGCACTCCCCTGTTTTAGCACACTCTAGTTCAGTATATTTGAAGTGTAAGGTGCGACGACGACAACGGACAAAGGGGAGACTACACATACATGGAGCGCGCAAAAAGTATGAAACAATCGCGTAAGTTTCAAAACATTGTGGCGCGGCCTGCTACGTATGGTAGTAACAGTTTTTATCGGTGAAACTCAGTCACATCAAACGTAGAGGATTAAGCGCTTGTCAATACGGTCGTTCTCGAATGTGCGCTGTGACCACGCCGGCAAACTCACACTTCGCCTACAAAACCATCCGGCGTGGCGTAAATGCCCTGTGGGCAGCTGAACGTGAAGATGAGCACGCCGAACCAGGAGAAGCAGCAGTTGTACATGCAGAGGCGCATGATGCCCTCGTAGTCCAGGTTCCAGCGGCTCACTAGCGCTCCACCGATGATGGCGCCGAAACCTCCACCGACGAGCACGATGGGCCCTGCGGGGAAAGATCAGCTCGAGTTAGCTTGGTTGAGTTATCTCGACATATTCGTTTATCGGCGCAGATGATGGCAAGTTCACTGCGACCGAATCGATGATTTACGATGCGTTGCGGTCACGTTAGTTCATTAGTGCATTCTTGGCGTAATTGTAGGTAAGCCTATGCTTAATTTCTATTATGTTAGCCCTGGATACACGCATTTGGCGTACCACGTACTAACAAATGGAGCGTTACCTGCGCTAACGGTCGCTACTAGTTTTTTTTTTTTTTAAATGCCGGTATTACCCACTGTGCACACTTAAAGGGGGTATGAGCCACCGCTCGGACTTGAGAAAACATCTTGCGAATAGCAGATACTGGTATGAACATCTCAGCCAAATCTGCAGTAGTGCGCGGCAGGCAGAGTTTAGAAGCGGAACGCAAAGTTGGCATTTTCGCAGGCGTCCTTTTTTCATACAGAAACCCGTCCTCGCTGGCTTCGGAGCCTCCGGCGCCCACTGTTTGACGTCGAACAGGAGATAGCATACCATTGGCCAATAACCGACATATACCAAGTGCGGCGTTTGGATCAGATGCGATTCTTCCCACGGGGTGCCGCGACGTGCCGGCGCCGAGCTCCACAGTCGGCAGCGAGCATGATAGTAAGCCACACTCGCACACAAATAACGGGAGCGAGCGACCGCGTTTCATCGCGCGCGCTCACGGTCATGATGCGCCCTGACGTAAATTCTTTCCCCCGTGCCATCCCTCCCTGCTTACCTCCCAGCGCGCTCCGGACTGCGAACTCGTGAAACGGAGGCAACACGTCAACAACGGGCTGTCGCCACTACTCAGGGCAGCGAGGGCCGCCGGCGCCCGGCCCCCGCTTCGCGAGCTGGCAAAGCTGAGTCTTCGGCACGGCGACGTCTATACGCGCGAGTCTATATGATTGACTAGCGAGATCACGTGATGTCGTGAATCCACGGCTAGATTGGAAATAGGCGATCACGCGACCTGACGGCTCAGCCAATGGCACGTACCCGCTAGGAGCTTTCTGCCGACGCAGGCTGCGACTACTACTACACTATATACTGCACAGGCTAGCCTGAGACGGCTTCGATGTAAAAACGTGTAAAAACGACATCCTTGAGTGAGCCACTACTTACCGACCATGTAGGCAATCCTGGCAGACGGCAGACCCAGCTGCGACTCGAAGAACTTCGTCAACATTGCGGTAAGGCCCGTGCTGAACATTTCTGCGACAAAAAATAGTTTCAACGCAGACATTTCGTCCTTTTTGCAACCCCGTGCCGACGTCCATGGGTTCGTTGAATGGCAGTGCATCTACAATCAAACAGAACACGCGAGAGAGGTTCGCATATTTTGTTGCACTATCTTGGAGATCGGCATCATAGAGCGATGTGTAGTCGACGCTGCAGGCGCTATATACACCAGCGCAGAGAAACTCTAGGATTCAATTCACAAGGCCTGTTGTACGTAAGCGTTCATTCTCACTGGCCAACCGCATTCGCTGATGATATAGGCCCCGCATCAGTAATTGGCTGAAATTTTGTCTTACGAAAAATTCCATGTTCTCTTTGCGAATACGGGTCAATACAATAAGACAAAACCGAAACGCATTCGTACTGATGAGATCCGTAATTTAGCCACTTCGTTTTTGCCAACACGGTTTGTGGTTGAGAGCATTTTATCCAACATTGCTCGAAATTGAGACGTCACCACGCACTTTTGCAGAATGCCGGTGCTCCCGTCGCTTTCGTGTTCTTCGTGAGAACTTTAATTAAACGATAACAGAGAAATAGAGGCGAAATCTTGTACACGTTTGAATGAGTGAATGAATGAACTAGTTAATTATTTAATGATAAATTGATTTCGATATGTTTACGGAACGTTCCCAAAAAATCTTAGCAACGCCGCTCGTTCTGGGCTCATAGAAGTGAATACAAACAGCATTGCAACTCAGGTTAACAGGTAATGTAATTTGCAAGTACAGATTCTAATATACTATTAGCACGAAATTAATAAATTTGTTAATACATTGATAAATTATTTAGGTTTGTCTGTTGGCTATGGGCTTGTATTTCAAACTTAGTTTTCCAATAACGTGATCAGTCAGAAGAAAGCCGTTCGACGACGAACACATCCAGGCGGTTTCTCAACAAGCGCTCGAGCTGAAACAAAATGCTCGAAAGTCGAACAAGGACTGTTACAAGACTTCCTCCCTGGTTTGGCTATACTGAGGTTTGGTGATGCTGAGATTGCTATTCGAACGGAGAAGACGGGACTGCAAAACTCGAGGCACTTTTGCGACCGATCTCAAGTGGCCCACTCACGGCTGAACGAAAATGAGCCGCAGAGAAACAGGAAGGGCACGTTGGTCAGGAGCCGGCGTATCGCCTTGGGCATGTCGGTGATGCGTTGGCCGAACTCGCTCGTCGGCATCATGCTGATGACCGAGACGGCCGTTTGGTCATTTCTCTTTTCGGCACGTGCCGCGTCGTAGCCTGGAACGTGAGAGCACATCACGTCAACGACTGGGAGCGAGATGCTTGAATAGAGGATACAACTTCCAGCCCGAAATTCGCAACGCATTTGATAGTAAGTGGATCTCCTCATCAGTAGGCCGCATTCAGTTATGATATGGTAGAAAGCTGTGCGAGTTAGAATGATTGATACCCCCTCCCCCCCCCCCCCTCTCCAATCATGGCGTACACGTTTGTGAACACGACTTGTTGTTTTTAAATGCGAAGCATTTCTTAGCGCACTTCTGCGACTTTGACCGTATCTATCTATCTATCTATCTATCTATCTATCTATCTATCTATCTATCTATCTATCTATCTATCTATCTATCTATCTATCTATCTATCTATCTATCTATCTATCTATCTATCTATCTATCTATCTATCTAGCCGCCTACGACTTCGTGCTCTCCTGGTCGCTTGGTTAATCGAATGTGCACCAAAATTGGTATGGCGTAACATGACTGTATGACGAACATAAATGACAAGTCATAACATGAAAATCATGACACGAATGTCATGTACAGCATGATTTACATGCTACGCTCATGGTGCGCTGGCGGCCGTTTCGCTAGCTTGATATACACCAAAATTGGTATCTTGTGACGTGACTGTGTGACGAACATAATAACACGAGTTAACATGAAATCATGACACGCATGTCATGTACAGCATGACTTACGTGCCACGCTCATGGTGCGCTGGCGGGCCGTTTCGCTAGCTTGATATGCACCAATATTGGTCTCTTCCGACGTGACCGTGTGACGAAGTTAAATAACACGAGTTATCATGAAAATCATGACACCATGTCATGTACAGCATGACTTACGTGCCACGCTCATGGGGCGCTGGCGGCCGTTTTCGCTAGATTGATATATACACCAAAATTGGTATCTTGCGACGTGACCGTGTGACGAACATAAATAACACGAGTTAACATGAAATCATGACACGCATGTCATGTACAGCATGACTTACGTGCCACGCTCATGGTGCGCTAGGCGGCCGTTTCGCTAGCTTTATATACACCAAAATTGGCATCTTGCGATGTGACCGTGTAACGAACATAAATAACACGAGTTATCATGAAAATCATGACACGCATGTCATGTACAGCATGACCTTACGTGCGACGCTCATTGGGCGCTGGCGGCCGTTTCGCTACATTGATATGCACCGAAATTGGTATCTTGCGACGTGACCGTGTGACGAACATAAATAACACGAGTTATCATGAAAATCATGACACGCATGGCATGTACAGCATGACTTACGTGCCACGCTCATGGGGCGCTGGCGGCCGTTTCGCTAGATTGATATGCACCGAAATTGGGTATCTTGCGACGTGACCGTGTGACGAACATAATAACACGAGTTTATCATGAAATCATGACACGCATGTCGTGTACAGCATGACTACGTGCCACGCTCATGGTGCGCTGGCAGCCGTTTCGCTAGCTTGATATACAGCAATATTGGTCTCTTCCGACGTGACCGTGTGGACGAACATAAATAGCACGAGTTATCATGAAAATCATGACACGCATGTCATGTACAGCATGACTTACGTGCCACGCTCCATGCGGCGCTGGCGACCGTTTCGCTAGATTTATATACACCAAAATTGGTATCTTGCGACGTGACCATGTGACGAACATAAATAACACGAGTTAACATGAAAATCATGACACGCATGTCATGTACAGCATGACTTACGTGCCACGCTCATGGTGCCCTGGCGGCCGTTTCTCTAGGTTGATCGACCCCCAAGTTGGTATTGCGCGACGTTACTGTGTGACGAACATAAATAATAGGAGTTATTTCGATTGCTGTCTAACGGTGTCAAAAACCGAGATGCATGCATCGACGTGCGGTTCAAGAGAGTTGCCTGTTCGGAAAGTTGGTACACGGTTACACTCGAAAAAAAGCCACTAAGAAGTGGAAATAGGGAAACAAACTGAGAAGCAGAAAGCAGAGGCAGCGACAAAGAGACGGCTTGACATCGATTGACATACGGCCCGGCCACGGTGGTCTAGTGGTTGTGACCCTCGACTGCTGACCCGGAGGTCGCGGGGTCAAATCCCGGCCGCGGCGGCTGCATTTTCAATGGAGGCGAAAATGTCTGAGGCCCGTGTACTTAGATTTAGTTGCACGTTAAAGAACCCCAGGTGGTCGGAATTTCCGAAGCCCTCCACTACGGCGTCTCTCATAATCATATCGTGGTTTTGGGACGTTAAGCCCCAGATAATATTATTATTATATCGATTGACATACGGGCTTACAGCTATTTTGTCTTTCCTAGCATGTCACAAATCACACAATGCAGCGTGTGGCCACAGGATGCCATGTTATGGAGGGCGGCTCCTATGTTCGACCTAACGCTCGGCACGCTACTTTCCAGTATTAATATCGTACGAGTAATAGTACAGACGCAGAGCGACACACAGCGAAGCTGCTTCGCACGTTCGTTCTTCACCCCACGTCCGTATGTCAATTCTACGCGACGTCTCTTTCTATGCCTCTTGCACTCGTTTGCCGCAGCGTGGTATGTATGGCGTCCGCGAGATCATTTAAAAGCGAAAGGGACGTAGAATGCTTCCTAAGACGGGCTATAAGCCGATTTGAAATGGACAACGGGCGTAGAAAACCGAAGCGAAAGTAAGACGGGAAATGCGTGCCTAGAATTCACTTCTATATTACACAGCAGCAGCACGACCCGCAAGGCCAGGAGATATTCACAAAGAAAGTTTACTGGTTTTTGGACGCGATTTATGAAAACGTTGCACGGTAGAGGGCGGGGCATCTATCGATACACTGCGCAGTGACTGTTGTCGCTAAACCTTGTTTTCAAATTGCCGCGTAATCAGCCATTGTAAACAGAAACACGCGAGGAATCGTCGAGCCACAAGATGTATAATCAACGAAGGGGCCGCACGTGTCGGCACACCTGTTGCTTTGTCGCAAAAAGTAACGTTCCTAAACTCGATGGCGCGATTGAACGCGTCAGATAACTCAAGAAGGCTTGTAAAATAAGCAGGATTTTTCAACAAATTTCCGTTGCCAGTGCGCTTCCGTTTGTAGTTTCCTTTGTGCCTCACTAACTTACCTTCGTCAGTCGCGCCCAAAAACATTATTATTTTTTCGAACTAGCCCAAGAAATACCGCTCGCAAAGAAAGTTTTGTCTTGACACACGCCGCTACCGCGGCCTTACCGGGCAGGTACTTCGGGAACGAGCAGGCCATCACGCCGAGGGTGAGGCCCATGGCAGCGGTCACCAGGGAACCGAGCCACCATGCGCCGACCCACGCAGGGCTCTTGGGGGTAAGGCCCATGCTGTAAAAATGCAAATATTGCGGTTCTAATCTATAGTATCTACAGTGAAAACCCCGCCAAAAATGTCCTTACCCTGACAGCGCGTAGGCTTGGGCGTGTTGGTAATCTATTTTTTTTTTTTCGTAGCGTGCTAGTTAACAGTGGACGATACGGACACAGCGCTGTGTCCGTGTCGTTCTTCCGTCTTATGTTTAATAACTAGTGCGTTAAGAAAGTCAAATGCCTTTTTAATTCTTTAAAAAAGTGGCTCGCTGTTAGCAAACATCCTCTCGACTCCCTTGAGTGTCACCTCGAGAATAGCTGATGATGCCGAGGCGCGTGTTGTGAGACAATTTACCCTCACGCACGATGTGTCCGATTGCCCTTAAGCCCGAACCAAGTTTGTTCTAGTAACGTTGGCCCGAACCGCACGTACGCTCCCAAACGCGCACGGGGCGCGCGTCAGCGCGCGCAGCCCGGGCGTCTCCGGCGAGTTATGGCGGTTTCCACCCACACACTACGCGCGAAGGCGCACGCGAAGCGCGCGCTTCCTCATACGTGCAAGACATTGTTTCGTACAAAATTACTGATAGTTCATCAGAATACTGACCTTTTTTATTGTTAGATGCATGCAAAAGTAAATAAGAACTAGAATTTTTCACATGATGTGTATCATCATTCGTCGGTCAAGCCGGTGCCGGTAACAGCCATGCCACAGTTGCGTATTTGCAGGGCTCCAAGCGCTTTCGAGCGCGCGCCGTCTCAAGGTCGACATCAGTCGCCGCGAACACTCGCGTACCGCGCGCGCTTTGCCGCGCTTGCTTCATCTGCGCATGCGCGGCCTCCGGAGCGCGTACAGCCAACGTACAGCGCGCGGTCGGCCAGCGTACGTGTAGATCGGGCTTTATACAACCGCGCGGCCACTTCAGTTTGTATATGGCACTGGCGTTAGCGGTACAATGTAAAAGCCTGCTGTGCAACACATAACAGTTTTGTCGTATAGTAAAAAAAAGAAACTGCCGCGACTGTTATGGTGCTTTCATATTGGGTGTTTGTCCATTGCGGTGGTATAGTACATTGTTTCGGTCTAGGCTGCCGAACGAACGCCGCGGGTTCGATACCGGCCACCGACGAGGCCCATGGGACCGTGCAATCTCAGTGCACGTTAAAAAGACACATCAGATTGTCGAAATTTCCGGAGCTCTTCGTACGGAGTTCCTCATGGTCATATTATGGCTCTGGTAAGTGAAACCCCCGAAATTATTATAGATTATCCAGTTTGGTGCTGTCGACTTCCTTCTTCACAGCAGTTATGTGGACGTGCATTTTCTTGAGACAGCGTGTTTTGTTTAAGAATGAATTAAACTAAAACGACCCTCGGACGTGAAGGTTTAGACATTGCCGTGAACGTCTTAAAGTGAGAAGATACTGCAGGATGTGTGTTCATTCAGCGAGTCGGGCTAGGAAGAGCGCAATGGGCAAGAAAAGTGTGTGATCTCAGAACATATCCACCAAACTGCCGTCGCTGACAGACCGGCACATCTAGCAAATGCGAATTACACAAGCGGGTCCACTTAAAAAATGGCGATGCCCCCGATGACGTGCTCACCGCTTTTAACTATGCGCACGCGTACGCTACCTCACGAATCGTAACATTTCTTTCTTGGTACATCAGACCTAAGTTATTACTTCTGACAATTCGAGCATTACACATGTCACGGAGGGCCAGCACATACCTGGAGACGTCAGTAGATATTATCGACGTAGTAGGTGAGTGTGTAACCACCCACAATGAAGCCGAGAGCAGGCCCGATAATCGTCATGCTGTTGAAGATTACCTGCGCGCAAGATGTGACTGCAAATAGTCTTGGAAGAACAGCATTGAAAACTGGGCTAGGCACTTTGTCAAGGCTCTGGTTTATTACTCAGACTCGTGGGCTGGTCGAATAAGTGAAAGAAAGAGAGAGGGGAGGGCGAACAGAGAGAACGTCCTAGCGGACATCCAAGGATACCAAGCCAGCCCTTGTTAGCGTCACAGCAGCGCTATAATCTGATATGATCCACTTGAAGACATTGTGTCACGCGAGCCTCGCGGGAAATGAAACTGAGTTGTAGAATAGGTTGCATAGCATGCTTTACTATTTATCTGAAGCTTCAGGACCATTATTCAAACGCACTACCACTCCCACGAATGGCCGACTAGCGCAGATACAAAGGAAGGTCGCAGCAGTGGGACTGCGCTTAACGACTAACGGAGACGTTTCCGGCAGCTTGGAACTGCAGTGAACACAGTGTTTCGGCACGCATGAAATTAGTCACGTACAATGTGACCCAAGATCGAGCAAGCTGCGGCAAAAAAAAAAAACAAATTGCGAAAGAAACACTGTGGCCGCTTCAAAGCAGCTCACTGTCCCCCATAACTCGGCTACATTTTCTTATATTTTTCTGTGTTGAGGGCCTAATTAGGTACCACGTTTAAGAAAGCAGATATCGCCTTGCATGTATGCAATGTGAAGTTCCACAAAGCTATGTATTTCAGACCCTGAACAATCAAAACTCTTTGATCAACAAGCTTTCTTCTTTGATGTGCACATATTGGCTAAACCCCGCACACGACTGTAATTTCAGAACAAACAAAAGTATTCCGGTGCATAACGTAATGAGCAATACACAGAAAAGAAGCCGTCCGGAAAACTCGCGCACCTATGTAGAGGCTGGACTGCCGTTTAGGCAGGTTCTCGTCCAGGTACGCGATGGTGACTGTGTTGAGGGAGTGGCACCGAGACCGCTGATGAGCTGTCCGGCCATCAAAATGAAGCGGTAGTTCCTGCACGAATTGGAAATACGGAAGTTTTTCTTCGGTTATCGGAGAGCCTGAAGCTTCCTTTGCTGCGTCGCAGCCCTGACCAGTGTCCTCGCGAGGCGCTCCGTCGATTTAGGTGAGTAATAACGAAAGTGACGGCTGAATTCGGCCACTCGAGGCAAGTTCATGTCATATTGTAGATAAGTGTTTTTTTTTGGCATCGCAAGCATTGCCAATTTGGTTGTACCCCAGCGGCTCCCGGCTCTTTTGTCTTTTAATTTCTGGTCAGAAACTTCGAGGTAACAAATATATAATGGCTTGGACAAAAGAGCTCAAACTTTATGTTTTGAATACTGGAGCCCGACGCTGTATTTATATTTCGCAAATTAAGTGGTGGCACATCGTGAACATCCGTCTGCGCCATCAAGTTCAAGAATTCGATACAGAATAAGCGGCCACGGAGGCTACTTGATAAATAAGCAGTTTCTTCGCACAAATCGCACCACGAGAACTGCTCTATCTGTAATCTCAATTGATAGTTCCTACTAAACGGGAGGGGGGGGGGGGGAGGACAAACACAGTCAACAAACGTGTTCTTTACAGCCAGGTACTAAAGCATGTATATTACTAGCATGATGACCATCTCTGACAGCTTCCCTCCTCGATCCCTTTTCTCCTTTCCCTATATACTTGCTGGGAAAATTACAATGTTTCGTAATAGTACACTGAAGTGAAATCTGGCATCAATGTCTATGGGAGTTGCAACGCATGGCGCCTAGCCAGCATGGCAATGACGGCTAGTACACGGACTTGTCTAAGCTTCGTTCTTTTTGCTCGATGTGGCTCCGTGTGGCCTACAGCCGCTGTGTCCCAAGACGGAGTTCAGCAGAAGTTCATCAGTCCCTTTTAGGCTGACCAATTCAAAAAGCCCGCGAGGTTCACAAAGATCAATTCTTTTACCCCAAACAAAAGCTGAAATGCAACAAACAAATTCACAAGTGCGTTCGCAGCCGCCAACACGAGGGTTAGGCAAGTCCATGTACTACCCATCATTCCCATGGTGGCTGAATGATCGCAGCGTCATGGTTCCCGCTAAAATATTGTAAGAAAGTATATGGAAAAGCGGGGCGACAGCCACGAATACCCAACCCACCGCAGCAATCTGGTAGTTACGCTGTTTGACTGATAACCCGAAGGTCGTAGGATCAAATACCAGCCGCGGTTCTTTGGAGAACAAAATGCCAGAGGCCATGTGCTTAGAGTTATGTGCGCTTTAAATTACCCCAGGCTGTCGAAATTTCCGGAGCCCTCCACTATGTCGTCTGTCATAACCATATCGTTGTCTTGGAACGTTAAAACCCCAAAAATTTATTCACGAATTCCTGGCGGAATGCAGAACGTGCGCCCAAATGTATTGTGCTGCATCGCTGTCCTTACGTCACGCCAGCAAGATAAACATCGTTTTCCCAATGAAAACGTGGCTCGTTACACATCAGTTGGTCTACTCAATGATGACTGTTCTATATTCGCCACGTCGTCGAAACACAAACCGCAGAAAAATTCTTAAACGATATCTAGCTTTCTTGCATGACTGCACACACAGCCGTGAAGCCAGCTTGAAGATCACGATTAGCGAATTTTGTCGCGACTTAAGCCCCAAATTTTCTGCATTTTAGGAGATGGCTCGCCAAGTTCTTAAGCTGGGGTATAGTGAACTAGAACATTGGTTCTAGTTCACTATAAGCTGGAGTAATGTCCCGCGTCGTAAGCGTAACCTTAGTTCTATATGCGACCGCTACAGGCACAGCTCGCGCGAAAGAGAAGTCTTCTTCCTCTTCTTCATTGAGCGCCTTGATAATGATATCAACGCAGGCAAAACTACATTTCCTCGATTTCCTCGACCATGCGTTCGGCCACGGCTGCAAAATCTGCGACCGCTTGTGGTTCGACAACAACCTGACCACAATCGCTGCTATAAAAACGTGTGACGTCTTTATATGAAAGTAGAGGAATTGTATGGAGCATTCACGGTTTACCCGATTATCTCCGAGCCAGCTCCTCAATCATCATTGACTTCATGGATATGGCGGCTTACAGGCGAGAAAATAGGGTGCTTATTTCTTGTCAGATGGAAATATGAAGCAACTTTTTAACAGTTGCTGCATGTTGTAGTATATTCAAAAAGGATGCAGATACGGTCCACTTATTCTATGCTTACTTTTGATGCGCTATATTTCCATATTTGATATAACAGAGAATGAAAAGCAGTAATGATCCTGCATGCAGGCAATCCTGCCCTATCTTGAGGGGAGCCCAGTTTGCCTGTAACGAATCAACTGCATCGTACAAACACCTGACTAGCGAACTTGAACAGTAAATAATTAAAAAAACATTAAAGCGTTGCTTCAAAAGAGTAAAAAAGCGTCCACTCTCTACACATGCATTGTGCACAACCAAAGCACCCATTGAGAAATGTCAGGCAAAGTATATGGGCGACCAGCGCTCGTCTTTCATACCGTCCCTTCCTATGCTTCGCAAGAAAACGCCCAAAAAGGGACGGAAAAAGCTCGTTTCGGTGTCACTCACTCAACTGCGTACCTAATGCTCCCGGTCTTGGTGCACGACGAACTGAAGACCGTCATCGGGCACAAGTCGGTCCCAGCCTCCGACAGGCGATAAGCCGGCGACAGGAAGTGGGCCATCGCCACGACCAAGTTGCCCAGTCCCAGCGTGGCGACGCCGTAGCCGATGAAGCGCGGCTTGTTGCGTTGCGTGGCCAGGAAGGCTACGGGCAGCATGGTCAGGCAGCTGGCCACGTCGTTGCTGCTGAGGATCATGCCACTCTCGTAGCCCTTCAGCTGAAACCGGCGCTCGAGCGTAGGCAGCACCACCATCATGACGCCGGTCATGGAAAAGCTGCGCGTGAACGACACCAGGCAAAGTACGGTGAGCGCGCAGCGGGGCGTCCTATAACTCTGCAGGAAGCCCGGGTACAAGCCCATCATTCCGCAAAGGACTTCGCGCCTTTTCCGTTCCACTGGCACGGAGTCTGCCTTCGGCGGCGTCGGGCTTGTTATGTCGGAAGGGATCTGTTGTCGCGGAATCGGCACTTGGCCACCCTGGGGGGAAATCTCTTTTCCCGCCTCTTTGAGCTCCGTCGGCGAAAGAGGTCCTGATGTCGTAGCCGGCTGATCGGGGGACTTCAGCCTCTCGTCCGACGACAGCGAATCTATCAGCGGCGCGGCATTGCCGCTGAGTGATTTGGAAAGGCCTTCCTGCTCTTCCTGGCTCGTCGGACTCGACGGCGACAGCATCGCCTGAGCAGGTGACGGTGCCTCGGCTTCTGCGCCTTTGCTGCGCTTTTTCTTGCCGCGTTTCTTTTTCGACCGCTCGGCGACGTCGCCGTTAGTCACGTCCGCGGCCGTTGTGTCCTTGCGCTCGGCACTTTGTTTTCGAGCGGCCGACGCTGACGTTGGGCTGACGAGACTCCCGGGGCTGACAAGGGCAGCCGCATCCTCGCCGTCTTCCACCTCCGCTGCGCCAGCGGTTCTGTTCGCGAAAGATACAAGGATTTCAATATTAACCGGCATTCATTCTTTGTTTAAACGCTCAAAGTCATCCGAACCTTCGAAGGCATACCGGACCTCCGTGTTGTCTGATGCCACACGAAGAAGAATATACAAATTGCTTAGACAACAGGCTACTGTACTTTAAAAAATTGAATAAGTGGACCCCAGTAATTTCACATAAAGCTAAAATCATTTGATGCTACGGCAGGAACTTGTCGCAACGGACACAACCATCAGATAGATCCATGAATCTCCAATGTCTCTTTAGTCCTCATCAGATGGACATCTGCCTGTTGCTGTTCCATTTACGTACACGGACGCCGGCATAAATACAAGCAGCGTGTGGCGCAACACCTTCACATGTTAACAAGCAAGAAGGTTCCTGAAAATTGCTGTTCGAATTTTTTGAATCCACGCAACGTATTGTGGGATCAGCCTGCTGCCAATATTTGCTTGTGACACATTAGCTGTTTACTGTTACATGTCTACAATTAACATTCTGAAAGAGATAATTGACACAAAACCGTTTGTAAATGAAGCCGCAAGAAATTCATACTGATTTCTCCGAAAATAACCCTTCTTAGTTCAAGAACACTTTCTTTTATCCCTCCTGGAAAGGGGAGGGGGGGTTACACAGCACGATGCGAAATAAATTAGAGTAATTTATTTTTAACCTTCGGCGAGAAATTGACTGCTGCAATATTTTTTCATCTATGCAACATGGAAATAGAGTAAGTGACATGTTTGTGCAAACAACTTCTTTATGCATCACTGCATCAACACGAAACAAAGTTAATAATGTATTCGACAGCTCAAAAAATTGGCAGATCTCAGGCACTATGGGAATCGATTTCATGCGAAGGAGTCAGCGAGTAGCAACCTACACCGGATTTTTTTCTTTGAACCAAGTGTTAAAAGGTGGATCGCGTTCTTTGTGTAAATTGAGTAGTTGTGCAAAATCATACGCTTATCAGGCAGGGCGAATACACTGGTGCGACGTTATTGCGGCTCTATCGTGAGTGCATAGGCCGGCAAACTCACTCATGAGTCGACTCACTCGGACTCGCTCACATTCACACGGGCCACGAGTCTGAGTCTGAGTGAGTCCGGGTGAGTAATATTTTGGTGAGTTTGAATCCAAGTAAGTGCAGTTGAGAAAAAATTTAGTGAGTCTGAGTCTGAGTCCGGTTGAGGAAAACATTGGTGAGTGAGCCCGAGTGAGCCCTAAGCGCAAAATATATTTCTTGAGTGAGTCCGAGTGAGCTCCTTTTTTTCTTTTTGCCGAACTGTGGTCCTATACATCTACAGCATTATTATCAGCCTGATATCAGCTCGCGTTCATAGCCACGACTCCTCACACATATTTCAAAGCACTAGCGTTCATAAGCCACTAAATATTATTCATCAGAGGCGTGAAGTAAAGAGGGACGGGGAAGGGTGCCTTGACCTCCTCCCGCAAGCTTTTTCACGAGAAGTTCTTGATAAAAATACCTCGTGTGAGTCGCGTCGTTCATCAAATGTCCTTACTAGACTGATACGTGTTATTTCACACCACGAGATCATAAGGTGTCAGGTAGAGCACCGACTGTGCCAGATATTGGCATTAAAGAGCATTGAAACTACGATCGTAAAAGCAAATTTTACGCTAACAGACTCATGAGTCGACTCACTCAGCCTCACTCAGACTCTGATTGAGCCATGAGTCCAAGCCTGGGTGAGTCCGGCTGAGTAATATGTTGGTTAGTGTGAGTCCGAGTGAGTCTGGTTGAGAAAAAGTTTAGCGAGTCTGAAACCGAATCAGTCCAGCTGAGGAAAACTTTTGGCGAGTCTAAGTCCGAGTGAGCTCGAAGAGCAAAATATATTTCTTGAACGAGTCTGAGCGAGCTCCACTTTTTTTGGCGACCTATGCCTGAGTGTCGACGTTATGTCGGCACTCACGATAGAGCAGAGACGTCAGTTTCATCGCCACGAAGTGCACGAGACGGTGTGATGATGGTCATAGAAGTATCGGCCGTAGACGTATTCACGCAACGCTCGACTATATCTTGCTAAGTTATAGCAGTACATATGTAATGTTTGTTATACCGATAGAGAAGTGGACAGCCAACGGTTCAACCAGAATTGGTTTTGTCCTGACATAACGCTTGCATAGGTCTTTCTTTTCCGAAACAGTTTGATGCCGCAGCGGCCATGCATTACCGGTTGCCTAAGCACGAGTATACAACGGCCAACAGGTGGCATGACCATCGGGGAGAACGGCGGAACTGCGCGCGCAGCTAACGGCAGAAGCATTCACCGCCGCCGTGAACCGCGCAGCTAGCTGACTTGTTCGGAAGCCGTGCTTGCACCTAACACATTCTCTAACAGGGGTCCAGATGCAGTCGAACTCAAGGTGCAGAAGACGCCAGGTCTTGATGAATTCAAGGCGAAAGTCATGTTATTGTTTTTCTTCTCCCTCGATGTACGGATCCTCCCCCGCCCTCTGCGAAATATTTCTGCACCTAACGTGGTTTTCCACTGCCTTCGAGATCGGAGGCATTGCAAGCTTTCTGCACCTCACCTAGCTTTGCCCTGCCTCCGTGATTGGGCCACCTTTGACCAAGAGATGATGTCAGCTGATGAAGTAACGTCATGACGACGTCGCAAATTTTGGCGCTATGTAACGTCATGATGACGCCATATGGCGACGTCATCATGTGATTTTTGAAGGTTTTCGTGTCTCCTGCGGGACGCGGGCCAAAATCTCTCAATGTGAGATACTCCCGCGAGTCGCGGGACTAGTTGTTGACGCTGTATACCTGGCAGCGGCGTCGTCGTTGGGGGACAGTTCCTCGGTGGGTGGCTTGTCTTCCGGAGACTGCGGCGACAGTTGGTCGCTCTTCGAAGCGCCACCGGAAGCCAGGCCGCCGAGCTGCTCTTCGCCGCTGTGTGAGAACGGCGACCCCTGTCCGCTGGCCAACGCCGCGCCGCCATCGGCCGAATGCTTTTGCCGATGCTGCTTCTTTGAGAACCCTGGCAAGTGGGCAGAATCAGCGCCTTCAAGAAAGAAATAAAAGAAGGCGAGGTGTGAGTACCAGCGCGGGCGACGTTTCTCGCGAGACTGCCACAAAAACAACTGCGATTTGTCGAAATGTCCGTGTACGACAAACTTTTGTCCTTGATTGTCCGACTTTAAAATCTGCATTTACTGCCTGTTAACGACTTTGCATTTTTATTCATATATGATTCAATGGTAGCACATTTTAACGCAAGGGTGGGATGGGGCCGAACAGGGCTGACATCTTGCAGTGTGTTTGTAGAAAGTATTGTTTTTATGGACGGCCAAATGAATTGAGAACGCTTGGTTTTAATTTTGAATGCAATTTTTGCTAATACATGTGCACGACATTCTATGAACCTCAGCAAAACCTGGTTAGCTTGACAGTGGTGTTAGAGCATTTTGCTATTATAAAAGAAGTCATGACTGCGCATTCTTTCCCTCCACGTAAGCAATTGTATTGTTGCGCTTTCATTCGAACGCGGCGTAAATTTTATACTCAAGCAGACTCTTTGAACATTACTTGAACACAGGATATGCTGCATTGAGCAATAGGAGATCCCGCTTGCGCTAAACTTTGCTGCCTTCGCTGCGCATTACTGCCGCCTCGAACAATTCCGTCACTGATGATATGCTATCTTAATTTTCCTGTTGCTGCCTGTTGACGGTGCGTAAAAATGAAGCAGTTCGCGTCAGCCAGCCCTCATGAAACCCTATCCCCACCACGGAGGTGAAATATTGAAGCGTAATAAATATGACAAACATGACAGCTGAATTTATTCCAAGTCCAATGCTGGAAATAACAGATTTAGGATGAGTTTTCAAAGTTACTTTTACTGAGCTGTTCATTCCTTTATTGTTTGAAGAAACGCTAGCCCTATTAGGCGTTTCCAAGCTACCTAAAGACAAATCACTCACGCGATAAATGAGGGACGTTAAGAAAAATACTTAACTCGTACTTGCAAGCCATTTAATTCTTTAACTAGTTTAGAAATCACTATTCGACGTGGCTGCTCAGTTTAGCATAAATTACAGAATTAGCAATACCTTCGAGATAACCACTGCCAGAACTTGTGCGTCAAAAATCCTCATAGACACAAAGAACAACAAAGATGTTTGATCCCTCCGCCATGCGAATCGGTATAACACGAAAGTGAAACAAGTCTTTACGAAAGTAGCTGAATGTTTATTGTACATTGATAGATGAGCGCTTACACGATGTATGTTGGTGTTTGGCGGCTATAACACCGTTTGATGTGGACGCACCTACGTTGATCCTAGCGGCACATCTCCATCGCGACGACTGACGTCAATGATCATTATTAAACATTTGTGGTAGGTGAAGTTAACCTGGCCAGTTAGCCAGCCAGAGGGGAGTGGGGTACTGCCCGCTGGCGTGTCTCTCACTGCAAGAAAGCACTCACTCAAACTGTATTGAAACGAAATGCAGTGGGAATCAGGAAGCAAGCCTCCGCTGCTCTGAGACCACCGAAGCGCGTCCTCTCGGCGCTCCAGGCCCAAGCCGGGAGCCTTAGTATTGAGGGTCATGTTCTTTATCATTTTACCGACGTCACATCCGTGACGGAGAGGATGTCAGTGAAGTCCTGGAGCATCCCGACATAACACACTTTCGTTTCAAGATCTGGAGGCGACCCCAATCCTTGACTTGAAGGTGTCTGGTACTGGTAGTGGCACTAGCCCGTCTGTGTTCCTGTACTCTGGGGTATTCCTTATAGTTCTCAAGGAGACATCAGCGGCGTAACGCTTTCGACGCCAGTGAGCCCACAACCCCTCTTCTAGTTCACTGCGCCACGGAACACCCAGAAAATAACTGGCGATTTAAGCGGGTGCGCGCTCTTTATGGAAGAAGGGAGAAGGAAGGACGAAGTGGGCGACACCTGGCGAGCTCCGGAGCTACTGCACCCTACGTGAGCCCCGTCCTGTAATACACGTCAGGCGAACGATGTGTAACGCGGCGCAGAGCTGGCGCAACGGGATGGAGAACCGGGAGAGAGCGTGCGGCGAGGATGTGTCGTCAACGCGCTAGATGTTCGCGGTCATTTACCGTACCTTAGGTTATGACATACATTAATATACATCGTATACAACCTTTCGCTTAACTCATTCCATTCTTTTTATATTCAACTGCCTTTAATATAACAGCGTTGTATGCGTCTTCTCACTTTCTTGATCCCGTCTTTTGCACCGTTGTTCAAGTACAATGTATGTTTTTACATACGTTTTCGGCGTTGGTGTGCCCCGTTGTATTCCTTAGGTGAACTGTGTTTCGCGCGATGCCGGAGCGACGTAGAAAAGAAGCGCGTGGTAAAGATCTGACCTGTGAGGTGCCGCGAGGGGCCCGATCCAATGGATTTCTGGCATGTTAATTACTGTTTACACTAATTTCTTGAAAGTATATGACTACGCTTTCAATTCTTTTTTTATTCATTTATTAATACTGTCAATCCCGTCAGGGATTTTTACAGGAGTGGGTTTCATTCATGGCATACTTTAATGTCCTCTCTATTATATACGAACCTTAGTTTAATCCATTCCATCCTCTTTATATATTTTTTTTATTTTTATTAGGATTTTCAGAAAACTCGCACCGGCGCTTGCCAGGGTAGTCGGGAAGGCAGCAAAGAGTCACTCCGTACTCGTGCCACTCAAAATCATGGTTCGAGCTGGAATCGAACCCAGGTATTGTGCGTGACAGTCAAGTATTCTACTACATAGCCACGCCAGTGCTTGAAACTGCTTTGGAGGAAGAAGCTACAAAGTTGTCATGCTGGGGTAACGTCAATTGTGGTCGCAGTGTTGCCTATGTCCGCTTTTATATCGCTGTAATAGACATTACATATGCACTCCTACGACTCGGCAAGCTATAGTCAAGCGCTACTCGACTTCGGAGGAATACGCCAACGACGGCTACCGTGATATGCTCATCATCGTGGTGTAGCACGCACTTAATTTTGATAAAACTAGTGTATGTGATCTTACGTAAATGCCTGCGTTACGTAGGATCATAACCTACCATCTGGTGCCGACGATATGCCCACGAATACTCTATTTACACGTACACAACCCACCTCATAAGGCTTGGTTTCTTGATACGCATGGTTGTACAGCAATCTTTTCTTTGTTTCGTGCCTACGGCTTCAAGTATTTAGATGTCCATGGACTAACGTAGTAGCTTTGTCAGTACACGAGGTGCATGCAACATATTTACCCCCACCCTCTCATCAAATAAGTTATGGTAAACGATACCCTTGTGCCCATGTTTCCTCCCTTTCTTGTGGCTCTGCGTCTTCTGCACCGTGTGGTGAGTGCTGCCTTCAGCCAGTGGAAGCTCGTCGTCACGTCTGCGCGCTGGACTCGCCATCTTGTCCAGCTGCCTGCGAGTGCAAGTACAGAAAAAAATGAGAATGACGGCAATAATGTATTTACGGCTCCCGCAGCGTGGAGTTTCACAGGCGACAGAACGACGTTCGAGGTTCACGCCTGTTACCCCATCGTTATATGGCGCAAATTAGAGACGCTTTATAACCATTGTGTATATTCACGCATCGATTCGCATTCCCGCACTTCATGCATGTTTTCATGCTGTTTCGAACTCAATCGGTCTCAGGACGCGAAAACGAGCTCTCACTGCGCCGTCTTTTACAACGAGCATCTCGGGTGCGCGCGCGCCTATTCGGTAGCTCCGCGCTCGTAGCCGCTGCAGTGACGCAATAGTTTCAAAATTAACGTCTTCAGTGCCGGCGACACCTTTTTAGGTACCTGCTGACCTTTTAATAAAAAGAAATTCAACCCTGCCTGCATTGTATACACTGGCTGGGAAAAAAGTCGGAATTGCGCATCCTTGCCAAAGGGTCTCATTGGAGGGGCCGTAACTATTAGTGCAACGACATTATGCAACAAGTTTTTAATGATTGTGAAAGCTGTTGTGGAGGAGAATAAGTGGACAAAGTTTAAGAAATATAAAAAATGGTTTTTTTTTTAATTGTCGTCAGAAGTTTTCACTGTTCGGTGTTTTCTTGAACTTAGCCCGATCATATCTCTTTACTGAAAAGTTATAAATACAAGATTTGGCACTTTGCTAGATAAGCATGCGAAGAACGTAATGCGGAATTTTTGTACCTCTACTACAAGGCGTTTTTGAGATAAAAACCTTCAAAGTAAAGAAATATTTGCCGATTGGGCCATTTTTGAGGTTTTTTATAAAAACATCTGCACTACACATAAAAACTAAAAATACCTGAGCAGAAGCAAAAACATGCATATATTTTGGTAAATAAATTTCAGCTACCTAACTTTAATATATTTTGTGCAATTCATAACGAAAGTTGGCCAAAACAGCAGAGCGGATGAGCGCTCCACTCCACCTCTTCGTCATTATTGATTTCCTGTGGTTCGAAAAAATTTTTGGCGGCAAAACAAATTGCGGATCTCTTCTTTCCACTCATCAGGCAATAATATATAAAATTTTGAAATAAATTTGAGAGGACGACCAGCCATCGTTTGTTCGATCTTACGTGGAATCACCCTTAAGGTATCACCCAGACGCAAGGTTAGCTAAACAGAGCGTGCAACGCCACACGCGAAGGTCTCTTCTCGCTGCTCGCACTCGCGTTAAAGGTACACTAATTCAGAAATCAAAACTCTTGTCATGTATCGCGCAAATTTATGAGACATATTTACACGTTTGGCGCAATGAAACAGGATGTTGTCATTTCATCTGTGTTAGTGAATATTGCTGTGTCGATTTCGTTATTAGAAGGAGAGACTAAATTCAGATGGCTATGGAGAAAATTGCGAAATTTAACGACCGCGCACAAATACCTTTACAGATGTATCACCGTCAGTATTAATAAAAAATTATTGAAACACTAAATTTCTTCATCGTTACCAGCCATCTGAAGATGCTAACTTTCTATTTTCGCTCTTAATGCATGGCATATATCGAGGGTCGGTACTTTGAAGTGATGCCTTTGCCGATGCCAATGCTTTTCGCGTTTGTCAACTGCTAAGGTAGCGATGGTTCGCGCTCGTTATCAACTGGATCAGCTGGCGTGAGTGGTGACTGATAAGACTAGCATGATATATCGAACGTGACGCGCCGCTAAAATAGCGATCCACCATTGTAAGCCTGCGCAGTTGGCATATAATGTCCCCATGGCTGCTTCTTGACGCCAGCGATATGTGGAGTCCACTTATATAACAAAGAGAAAAGTAATTTTAACTCTGAGAATCTAAACCTAAGACGTGATCACGAAGCCAGCCACAGCAGACCCCGAGTTCATCTTGACCCATTCGAAGAATACATCTATATCGTGGAGTGGAGTCGGCCACATCGTCCCGCCGTGTTTTCTAATACATGAGATAGACGCGAACCGCTGCTCTTGAAAAGACAATCTCATCATTGAAGCCAACCTTACTTCTTTATCAAGTATTAGTATTACTTTTAGACGGGGAGTTCTTCCAGTTTAGCAGAAATCGCGGTAACACGCTGCGTTTACACGGTGTGACGGGTGCCTCCATTGCTGGAACTATACTCCGTTTCACACACCAGGTACAGCGCTGTGGAAGCTATGCAAGACGTTCGGTCAGTGAAAATATGTTAGCACCGGCTGCGCCCGGCCGGAGCTAATCGCGGAGGCCACGATGCGAAAACAAGGAGACACTAAGCTATCGAGAACAACGTACAGACAAGCGTATAAATAAAGGTGTTTGTTTATTTCTAAGGCACAAACATCTTTATTACTCAGCCTAAAAACGACAAGACAATCACCTTACGGGTGGCAAGCTCACTGAACTATTCCTTGGTTCAAACGCATCTGCTGCAAGAAGTCTCGCTAGCTTCCATGGCGTTGCACCCGATGTATGAAACGGGATAGGCACCGATCCCACTCACGCTGGCGCGTCGCCTCCTGCGTCAGTCTCGCTTGCTCAGTCTGACTCGACGATCGTTCAATTCGATCGAGGCTAGGCATATAATCGAACTGGGCTTGCAAATCTGAGTCGACCCGATTCGACTCACTGTTGCGGCCTAAGCGTCGCACATCTGTCTTTGCGATGTAGCTACATGCATAAAAGCTCGCCAACGCAGAGCTGTCCATTCTATCTCAGCTTACCGGGTGAACGGTTGAGAGATAATGACCGAGTGGGCGGAACCTGCTGCTTTCTTCTTCGTAGTGCGAACGATGAGCGTGCCGTACGTGACTTGCACAAGCGCGAGCTGCAGAGCACTGTCACGCGAACTGGTATAGCGTGCTCACGCGTTTCAAAGGCTGCTTTGATGATGATCATGACGTTGACGAAGACCATAGGCGTGCGCACGGGGGGCGGGGCAGGAGGGGGGGTGAGCGCCAAGTCTGCACCACACCTTTATTCTGCCTGGCCTGCTGTCCCGTCATTGTATAGTGTTCAGGGTTCTGGCCTTGCAGGTTTTACAGCGAAAGCTGTTATCACATCACGACGGCAGTGGGGTAGTTGGCCGCCGCCGCCGCCGCCGGTGTCCGTAACCATAATCGCGCGAAATAAGCAAAAAATCAATAAAAAAGTCACAGTTTCGCCTCAATGGCGAAGCAATGAATGCGATAGCAAGAAATTGGAATGTCACAGGAAGAACGGCAAGTAGCTATAGAATCTTGCCTGCGCGCTGCGCAAGCACAAAAGACGCAGGAAGAGAAAACACACTTGCAGCGCGCTGTGCAAACACAAAGGACGCGCGAAAAGGACGTACAGGTATACACAGGAAGAGCGCGAACTGTCACAGTTCTTATTCAACTAGCCCCTACTTTGGCTCCCTCCTTTGGCAAACGCGGCCGATGCAGCGAGCAAAGTGATCTTCGTGCGGTCTACAGCTTCAACGCGAACTTTGCTGTGAAAGCACAAGACGTACTAAACTCCCCCTGTGGACTTAGAGCTATTATTGTGTGCGCATGTGCGGTAAGGTTGCCTTGGGCTTGTATATGCATTGGCGTATGAAAGAATAAATCAGTTGTTAGTCAGCGCTTGTGTCGTCTTGTGGGTGTCTTGTGCGTTTACGCTGTAATTTTAGCCTCAGGATTCTGGTCACTGTGTAAGATATATACCAGTGTTGCGGAATGGGCGCCTCCATTCCATTTCAATCCCATTCCGAGGAATTAGAACTTACCGCAATTCCATTCCTTTCAATTCCTCGGAATGAAAAACTTAGCCCATTCCCACTCCGAGAATTGCCGGGCAGTTCAATTCCATTCCTGTAATTCCTCTACGTAGGAAAGGCATCTTGATAGTTTTATCGAGTCAAGAATGAACGCACCATAAACCTGATGTCATCACATGCATTAAGAACTGCAAAAGTACGTGGCCGTGGTTACGTGGGCTCTTCTGCTTCGGCTGGCTTCCCGAACCAATGCTTTCAAAAGTTTATTCTCTCTCTCTCTGTACGGAGGGAGAGGGAAGGCACACAGTTCATCGTGTACGACTGTGTGCTGCGCTGACCTACAGGCCTTCGCCGACAGAGTTTCGGGCAAATGCGCCCATGTGTCTAGACAGGGGGGACAGCATTGCAAAAGGGTGGGCGAGTATGAGGTGAGACGGCGCGCAAAGCTCGCAGTGAACACAAGCATCGCGCCAGCGTCAATGCGCATCACAACATGGAGAAGCGCTTTTTCGAATATGCATCCGAGTCGCCGACGGCGACAGAAGCAAAAAAAAAGAAGTGAGGGATGGGGAGACAGCAGGCGGCTGGAGCGCCGCAGAGGGGAAAAAATCACAAGGCGTAAGGGGGGGGGGGGGGGGTATGCCGCCGCCGTAGTTCCGCACGACGGATACCAGCGGCATAGAACCGCGGTTACGCGAAGAATAGAGACAAACTTCGGAGCAACACAGTCTATATCAGGACAGAATTGTAGTATACGCGTTGCTTATAAATGTACCGTGCTTGTAATCAGTTAAGCCATTTTAAAAATACTGCTTTATTGTTAAGTTTCAGGCTCTGACTTAAAAATGTTTGAAGTTTGAAAAACAGCCAGTAGACGAAAACGTGCTGTATTTTGGGAAAAGACGTAATTCCATTCCCATTTGATTCTGCGCAAAAGGCGCTTAATTTCATTCCTATTCCATTCCTCGAAGCGTTGTCCCCATTCAATTCCCATTCCATTCCGGGTCACGAAAATGTGGAATGATTCTGGAGTCATTCCAATTCCCGATTGGCAACTCTGCAACACTGATATATACTGTGATTCAAGTTCGGCCGTCTCATTTCTTCACTCCTGCGGTATGAGTCTACAATAGCCAAAGCGTTCCCACTAGCTCGCGCCACCACGAGACACGGGACACTCTTCCTTTTCCTTGGCCGACTGGCCGCGAGTGGCACAGCGCTACAACCCCAAATAGAGTGCCTCGATGCGCCCGCGCCCGCTTAGAGTGGTGTCAGCTTTTGAAAGGGCAGGTGCCGCCTCCTCGGCCTTGGCGGCAGCGTGGCAGCCATATTGAATCCCCCGCCCGGTCTGTTGTGCATGGCGCGCGTGCTGTTTAGGTCGGTGCTCGTTTCCCTCCAGTTTTATGCGCTGGCTACCGTCACCATGTCCGTGTGTTGCGTGCCGCAGTGCACCATCATTCCAGAAAGGCTGGGAGCTGTATCGTTTTTGAAGATACCAGGTTTCTTTGGACAGTAAAAATCAAACGTGACAAGCGGCATCCGAAGAACACATTATGCACTTGCAGCCTAAGTTTCCGGCCGGTATTTCGAATGCACATGCAAAGATAACTTCTGCCGGTGTTAACCTTGCGTAATAAATGGACACACTGATATCAGCTACATGCTTAAAATGCTTTGGTTCACGTGTGCATGAATCATGCATTTTTCTTCGCAAACATTCTTTACTGCATTTGGTTGGTCCTGTATCTGCCTTTGATTTTGCTTTCGCTATTTTTGTGATTTGAAATGTATCATGGAATATATTATGCGTGTTTGTCTGCAGACCAAATTCTTCTTTTTTCCTAATAATAATTATTTGTGAAAATTTACGTCCCAAGAATCCGATATGATTATGAGAGGCGCCGTATATAGTGGAAGGCTCTCGAAATTTTGACCATCTGTTGTTCTTTAACGTACATCTAAATCTAAGTACGCGGGCCTCTTTCATTTCGCCTCCATCGAAATGGGGCCGCTGCGGCCGGGATTCGATCCCGCAACCTTCGGGTCACCAGTCAAGCACTATAACTAAAACCACGGCGGGGTCTTGTTTTTTATATTCCTTTCCGTGTTTCAAGTACGCCTTCTGTGTTGCTTGATGCCCATGTATGTAGTGCAGTTAAATGTTTTTTATCCTTCCCTGTTTCTGTGATTCAAGGTTACATTTTCGTCCTCTCTTAAATAATTACGCAGTTCCTCTTTTTTTAGTCATTTATACGATCACTGTGAATCGATAGTGGCAGTTGTGTTTTAGTTTAATTTGCGTTTATTTGTGTAATTGCTTCTGTCGGCGCAGCATTAATGCGCACAAATAAATGGACTGTACGCTGGATATTAACGCGCGCACGCACGCACACACACACACACACACATTCAGTATTTTATTTCTTTGAGCAAGCATAACTTAATTTATTAATAATGTAAGCCCTGAAGGCTCATGCAGGAATGCGCATACAAACAGTTCTCGCGAAGCGTCTATACAAAGACGAATGAAAACAACAAGAAGACAGGGAAGCATTTTGTACAGTGCACACGCTATGTCAGTAAAAAAAATACAACAAACAAAGTCAAGTGTACAATGAGTACGCCATGAAAAACCAGTTAATGAAATAAAAACTCACAGGGTTCCTATGCGTTCGCTTAAGGCGGCTCGAAAGCGAAAGCCATCTTTTTAGTTTTTTGCGCACCTAGCGCGGTTTTGCATTGCCTCCAAGATCGGAGGCACCTCACCTGGTTTTGCACTGCCTCCGTGATCTGCCCACTTTTGACCAAGCTACGATGTCATGTGATAACAGCATCATATGACGTCACGCCAAAATTTGTGAAGCCACGATATGGTGACGTCATCACGTGACGATGACTTTTTGCATCCCTCGTCCCCGACGTCGTGATACGCTGACGCCATAGACGCGGGACGCCGACGGTCAAATTGCGCGTTTGATGAGCCATTTACGCCTTAAAAAATGGTCCGCCACGGTGGTATAGTGGTGACGGAGCTCGGGGTGACCCGAAAGTCACGGGTTCGATCCCGGCCGCGGCGGTCGCATTTAGGTGGAGGCGAAATGCCACAGGCCGTGTACTGTGCGATGTCAGTGGAGGTGAAAGAACACCAGATGGTCAAAATTCATGGAGCCCTCCATACGGCGTGCCTCACAATCATATCATGGTTCTGGCAAGTAAAACCCCAGATATTAATAAAAGAGACAAATAAACGACGCCCTGCATCTGCCGCACGAAGTGTAAAACAGTATTGGAAACACTGAATAAAATCTGCATGCAGTTAGGCATGCGAGAAACCCGCAGTTACAGAAAAAGAAACTGCAGATACAAAAAGAAGGGAAAACGCACTTATACTGCGCGCATGCAAAGTTTTACGACATACTACTCAACAACGTATCATCGTTTTGATAAGGACTCAAGGTGCAACTCGAGTGCCGATACACTAGCGGCTACAGTTTGTGAGCGAGGAATGTCAGCCCTAATAATGATATAGAAGCTTTCGTTTCATTTTAGCAGGATATTCGCACCGTACTGCCCCTCGGCCCTTTATTATGTGTACACTATGTATGATGTCGTTTATAAAAACGCGAGTAAATTGCTTGCAAACTTAGCAAAATGAGCCACCTTAATCGCGCTTAGGTAGTTTCGCAACACTAAATTGTGTGTGTCAGATACATATACTGCTGCTGCTGACATGATACAAATACTTTAAGCGATTATTTGTGTATATGGAATGCAGGCTTACGAGAAAATTAGGTAAGGCTTTGAGACTTGGTCCTTTCGGCGTAAAGAAGAGGACCCGTTTTCAACATAACAGAGTGTACGTCTACCTCTAGCGCATAACACATGCACAGGCCGTCAGCTTACATGAATTACATGCTTCCTTAATAAACACTTAGGCAACAACAGCAATAGCAGCAATAAAAAGAAAGAGAAAGCTCACTAGCGTGCACTTTTTTCCGGACGTATCCGCGCACCGCAAGCGCTTTGTGTAGCGCGTTTCGCATGCTGCCGAGCTGCGGCAGGATTCACAATGGCGGCCGTCGTAGCAGACGACGCGCCTGTCCTCACCCTCAGCGGAGCGCTCGGGCATCAAGGCACCCTAACCCAAAATGGAAAGCTAGTCTAGGTCGCCAGTGATACGACCGTAACGCAGCGCGGGCAACGATGCAGCATCGCCTGAGTCTTGCATAATATTAATTTCGCCACGTGTGGCGTCCCGTACGTGTTAATGAGAACTAAAGACAGTAATGCAAGGAAAGTATAGGGGGTGTTATTTGTAGTAATTAGAATATAAATGTGAAGAAAGTCAAGGGACGAAAAGAACCTGCCGCCGGCAGGGACCGAACCTGCGACCTTCGAATAACGCGTCCGATGCTCTACCACTGAGCTACGGCGGCGGTCATCTCCCGTCCACTTTATGGGGTATATATATGGATTGAAACTTAGGAGTGTCAGTCAGCGCCAGTCGCAGCCATGGCGGCGAGTGTGGATCACTCTTTTTTTTTGCCTTTTTGGCGTCACGTAGCACGTGATCTATTTACGAGCAGGCAACTGACCAATAATCCCTCGCATACTACCTGAAGGCACCATGTCTGCCAGAACGAGACCCTCGCTATGAATGAAGGAAAGAAGGTTACTCTTAAGGGCTCGTTTTCTTCGTTAGACACAATATTAATGAGAACTAACAGACAGTAATGCCAAGGAAAGTATAGGGGGTGTTATTTGTAGTAATTAGAATATAAATGTGAGAAATCAAGTGGACGAAAAGAAACCTGCCGCCGCAGGGACCGACCTGCGACCTTCGAATAACGCGTCCGATGCTCTACCACTGAGCTACGGCGGCGGTCATCTCCCTCCACTTTATGGGGTATATATATGGATTGAAACTTGACTTTCTTCACATTATATTCTAATTACTACAAATACACCCCCTATACTTTCCTTGGCATTACTGTCTGTTAGTTTTCATTAATATTGTGTCTAACAAAGAAAAACGAGCCCTTAAGAGTAACCTTCTTTCCTTCGTCCCGTACGTGTGTTTCACCCAACGCCGCGTGCGTTTGTATTGTGCCGTTAGTATCCTGGAGAACGACTGAGGCATGGCGTAATTGTCCGCTGCGGAGCGAGGGGCCACAGTTGAAATCTTCGGTCGAGCGTTTCGGATTTTTTTCCTCCTGAATAATTTTATTTTTGGCCTTTATTTATGTATCATAATACATATAGGGGACATGACGTCGATGGCAAAAATCCTACGAGAGTCCGTATAATTGCAATCGCAATACAAATATCCAAATCGGATGAATTTGAACACGGGCCCTCTGCTTGCCTTCGAGTATTCTACCACAGAGCCACGCCGATGCTTGAAACCTCTTTGCAAAAATAACCATATACAGGCGTCATGTCAGGCAAGTAATCGCGTTAACGTTTGCAATATAGCGTGGTAAAGAGTAAAATAACAACCAGGCGTCACACAATCTAATTGCGCACGCGTGCGTGGTTTAAAGCTTCCCCCACCACAATGGTCAACCATAATTGTTTGTCGTCATCAACCACATGCCGCATCAATAAAATGCATATAATACCTTGCAGATGTGTAGCGGGTACCTCGCTTATCCGCAGAAAGACAAATAATGGCATAGCAGGTGCTTTCCTTCTTCACAAAAAATTACACCATCTCCCACTAAGGGAACCATTTGGGGATGCGAAGCAGCGCATGGGTCGACTTAAAGTTCCGTTCATCACGGGCACCTTGCCCGATGTTACGCGCCCTTGCAAGTGGAGCACACCATGAATTCGCTGTAGCGTTGTTGCTGTTACTCGTCCCGAACTCTTAGGCCACGCGGTTCATCGCGCGTCTGCAGAATCTCGTTCCCCGACGCCATCACGTGATTGCTGAGAGTGTAAGGGGGGAGGCCACAGCGTCTTACCCAGCCCCTTATGGGAGACCAGCGCTGGATAGGTGGCGCGCCCTGGCGGGAAGTCTCGACATAATTGAGCCGCTCGCACGGCCTCCGCGCCGCCGGCTAATCTCGGAGGCCGTGCCGCTCGCGCTCAGACGACCGACCGCACTGTACCGCGGTGAGCCCACGCGCGTGCGCCGTTCCCGGGCTTCATTTTGACGCGAACAGCTCGAGCAACCATTGCGCCAGTAGTACTGCTCTATGGCTTAGAAAAAAATACTTTGTCTGAAGGCTACTTTCTCAGGAACACTGGAAAACTGAGAGAAGACCTGCAAAGCAGACTACGTCTGTGCATACGGCGTCGAAGTGACAGTGCTCTGCCGTGGTGGCGACTCCGTTGTCACCATTTTCTGGTTGCGTGCTACGATTTGTGTCAAGCTAGTGCAGGCTCACAAGCCTCATTGATAAGTGCGCGCTGTGTCGATACCAGCTGCCCACTAATGCAGTAAAAAAAATTAAGAGGCAAGGGGTGGCTGCGTTATTTTTCTGCCGTGGTATGTATGCCCAGCCCGTGGTATGTATGCACGCGGACGTTTATCAAGCAAACCACCGTCTAGCATAGCATGTATGGTGCCGCGCTCTGATGCTCTAGGGCGCGGGATAGATTCCCGTCCATGGTGGCTGCATTTCTATAGGGTTGAAATAAAAAGAACACCCGCGTACTGAGATTTAAGCGCACATTATAGAACTGAAGCGGTCAAAATTGATCCTAATTCCCACACTATGGCGTGCCTCATAATCATACCTTGTTTGGCATGTAAAATGCCAGCAATTGTCGATGTTGATCAAACACGCGTTTATTCTAAGCAGACACAGGCAAGCAAAAAAACTAACACAGTACGTAAGGCGAATTAAACGGCGAGTAAAAATCCAAGACATTTGGCCCTTTTCTAGCGAGGCATAAATTGCGAGCTAATGCACAAACAAGCTTTACCCCCGCATCGGCTGACTCCAGAAAGCTACGCTTCGAGTAGTCCGCTGCGTTGTTCGTGACAAGAATCTGTCTGTAGCACATGGAAGTTCAACGGAGGCATCCATCGCGGTGCGTATTTCTCATAACAGTTCAGAGGCTTCGCCGAACGTGCCCATGTACGCATCTCGTAGACAGACAGCTTCCTTTCTGCTTAACTGTTTGCAAATAATGTCTACCTGCCTATCTATCATATTCACTGCACGCGGTGGCATCAGAAGGAGCTCGGTGGTGGTCAGATGAAAAAATTGGTGCATATGCCGCATGCTGCATAATATGCATGGTTTATTACGACAAAACGCGGATCAAATTCTGTTCGTTGGCCCCGGTTTCCACTGTTGGCCCTCACTCGAATAAATCTAGCAGACACGCGCCATTCGGCTTAGAAACCAGTCCGGCGCCATTAGACAGGAGAGCAAGAGCAGAACATAATGTGCTCGCCTGGCTGCCGGGATGCAACGGCGCATCCATTCCTATTCTTATGTTTTAGCAGGAAAAGCATAGAAGGATACGTCCTGCCTCATATCTACGTATTGTGGCACTTGAATGCGCAACAGTACCGCCAGCATCCTTGTTTTGTTTCGGCGATGCGCGCCCGCATCGCCTCAACCAGTCTCCACTCTCGGCCGCGGAGAGCTGGAGTATGCGCACTTTGACCGCCAGGGCGGCACTGCCCACACCGCGGAAACTCCAGCGCTGGTTCCCGATACAGGTCCGAACGCGCTAGCGCGTGCCAGCACGCGTACACCAAGCTAGGACAGCAACGGCAGCCCGGGCCCCTAAAGTGCTTTGCACGTATCATCACCAAGGTGGTCGAACAATCAAGAGCAAGAAGACTTCTCGTTGGCGCAAGCGCGCGCTGAGGGCCACTGATGTTGCATTCCAAGAACAGTTTACTTCCCTCCTTTAAGCTAGTAATGCAGTGGACCAAAAGCAGGCCCGTTGCCTAGGAGGAAACGGAAAGAACTTCGTTCGATAAAATTTTTCCAGTATCAAACCTCTTCAGTGAAGCGCCACTCATCGCCCGAGCCGGATGGGTGGTCCAGGCCAGAAGGTTCCTGGAATAAGGGACCCCCCACCTTCACTAACAAGCCTTTTTTCAATAAATATTTTCCCTCTCTCTCTCTCTCTATGACCGGACGGGGCACCGCTTGCCTAATGTTGGTTGGTTGGTTCCTAGAGGAATGGCTCAACCCACCATGGGGATCGGCCATGAATCGTGCGGCAGTAGGATTTGTGAAGGTCCGGCTGTCGAAATTTGAAGAAAAAAAGAAGGTACTTTTGAAACGCACCCACTATGGCAGATAAGCCTCGAACTCGTGTAGTACATGAAAAAAGTAATAACGCAATGAGTAAAGGAAAATGAAGGTGCCGACAAATATATGAACGATATAAAGTGCAAATAAATAAAATTAAGCCATTAACGCTGATGATGAAGGTGGCATATTTGAGGGAACAATCGCTCATTATTTCTTTTAGCTCGTTACGCACACATACACGCACATCTCTTTGTTATAGTAGGTAAGCAGAAGATTTAAAGCAAGTAAACGAGATTGACACTTTTTTCTTGGTAAATTCCTCGTTTGAACATGACTGCACTTTGATGCTGCTCAAGTGGAACTAAATAACAAAATTTCAGAAAATCTCATTCAGTTACATTAACTCTCTATAGCGAGTACAATATGTAGCCTTTTTTCCGATTTTCCCTAATTTCCTTAAGCTTTTATCGCTTGTCTTTTTCCCGACTATCGCCCGGTTCATTGCCCATGCAGTAGTGGGTTGCGCAACATTACCTGGAAATAAACAACCACCTACTCAACTAAATTTGCAATGTAGAGCGCGTACTTTATCGTACAGCGTTAAGTTATAGCTCTTCCAATTATAGTGCATGGAACAAGCGCCACGACCCTCATGCTAACTCTGTGGAACGTCTCGTAGACAGTCCGTGTGCCTTTCCCCTGCTTCGCGTGCTTCTAGAGTACTTGTCACATGTCAGCGAATGATAAATGAGGCTTTGAAAACACCCCTGCAGTGTGTGTTTCATTCGTATATGCGGACATGTGCGGACATGCTTTTGTGGGGGTGCTTTTTTTCTAGAACACACTTTGTTTAACCACTTATTGAACTGGTTGCATATCTAGGAAACAGTGCAAGGAATGATAGAAATCGTGCACTTGAGACATATTTTATTACTTGTCAATACTGGCGCCGAGAATACGAAGGCAGCACACAACGCTTCCAAATCTCATCCCTCGGATATTTGAGAGGATGCCTAGCTTTTAGGTTTGTCGGTACCATACCGTCTGTTTCGCACAGGGTGGGTGTCGTCGCAAGCGACTAGGAACTTCGATATGCCGAGCGTCTCTCCCGGAGCCCGCTTGTACCTATCTTACCGGTATACGTATCTGGCGGCATCAATTCCCACAGGGCTGGCTGATGCTCTGCCATTTAACCAAGGCTATGCTGGGTCGAAGTGCGCCCAGAGACTCGCGTCGATCGTTATGGGTTACCTTTCTATAATATTACCGATAAACCACTGAGCGAGAGGTCAGAGTACTCATCTACCAATTGTAAGAAAACTTTTGGGTTCCCAGTCGGCACTGGGCACCTTCCGCACTGAAGCGGACGCTCTATCAAATTTCGCCACCGCGCGCATTGAGTCGTGTACGACTTCAAAGAGGCAAGCTGGCCATCGGCTCTATTTGTTGCAGGTTCCCGGCCACCACTCGAAAGCGCATTTGGTATGTGAGCGCCCCTCGCTGCTGTGATGCACCGGCAGGCAGCAGCGCAACGCACATGCAACGTGACGCCATCTCTTCGAACGCCCTCTCTGCAGTCTTAGTGCGAACCTCTGCCGTCGCGGCCCATCAACTGTTATGATTGGTAGAGGAGTACTCCGACCTGTCGCTCGTTGGTTTATCGGTTATTATAGAAAGGTGGCCCATTCCTATTCTTGGCGTCGGTATTGATAAGTAAAAATATATGTCTTATGTCCAGCCAGAGCATGCACAGGCCGGATTCCACTGTTGCGGGCGAAGCAGTGTAGGCCGGGTACGACAGCAGGGAGTCCCGCAGCCTGTGGCCCCTCGTTAATATCGCAGATATTTCTCTGCACAGGTCCTGGGCTCAGCTTGTGTTGGCGCTCAGAAATTGTGCGCGCGGTGGTGGCCCAACAGTTGACGGATCAGGCTCCTGCGTTCAAGCAACGCGGTGTGATTCGACAACCAGTGAGGCAACTTTCACAGAGGGAGTAACAGCGGTGGCATCCATGGTCATGACAAACGGAGAAGTTTCGAACAACGCTTCGTTTCACAATGGCCGTGAATATATGTGGCAAGCCAGAGCCATTCAGCAGCGCAAAGCTCCCTGATCGTAAAATGGTGACAAGATATCGCATAGGAAGGGAACTATTGTAATCTTGGTTCGCACAGCTGAAAGAAGGAAAACTTGACGTCCATCCATTCGTTACATGTAGCTAAGGCTAAGAAGGTATTTTGCGCAGCTTTTTTTACGAGGCTGTTGCGTCTCCTTCATCGGTAATTCCACCGTTGGAAATGCAGTTTACCATTGCATGCGCTACCTCCAGTACCCGCCAAATTCTAGTCAGCGTCAATGGGTGAGTGCCTTGCGCACCACTTGAAGCACTGGGAGTGGACTGGGCGTTCCAGCCTGTGACAATGAGTATTTGAGAATTCGATTGTCGCCACACAACTCTCCAAAGTTCACTTCCCCGTTAAATAAAGGAACAAGTGAACTTCATGGAACCAATTGGCTCACTTTACTAATTGTGTCCGTTAACTAGTGATGGCCGTTGAGTGATTTAACTTTATCCACGCGGGTCTTGACTGATTCCTCATAGCGGCACGCAGTGAGAGGAGAGTTCTGAGGACGACTACACAAATACAAAATCGGCAAACATGACAGAATGGTTCGTTTAAAACCAAGTCTCATTGCCATCGCGGCAAACATGACAATTACACTCGGTTTAACAGTCTGCTCAACCACAATGTACGCTGCTGAGCTGTGTATAGCGTCGCTCTTGGGCATTTTTAGAGTCACATCACATCTACACTCCCCAATACGCAACTTCATTGTACACTCACCGCCGTTGTATTGACGCTCTTATACCATATCTCGACCTTGCAGCAGAAAAAATAAAGAAAACCATCGAATCATCATCGCTCGCACGGCGGCGTGTTTCATTGCGTTGAAGTACATATACGCAAGGCTGCTGTCCATAGTAAGATTTGTGTGCATAATAGAAGTAAACGAGCTACGATGGCCATCTTGAGTGATTGACACCGCATTTCCCTGCACCCACTCATAGCCCATTGGCAGGTGAGGGCTCGTCAGTGCCGATTGGGGACGCGATGGACTGCGAGCGGGATCCCACGCAAACCGCGGGCATCGACCTGGCGTCTTTGTGCCTGCGCGAGTGGCGGCGGTGCGCCAAAAGGGACAGGTAGAACAACAGCATGGACATGGCGAGCATGACGATCAGCGCGTAGAACATGCCGCGTGCCATGTCCTCGTTCTTGTACGCGATGCAGTTGCCGCTGGAGCCGCACGGCCGGTGCCACGCCAGGCACGCCTCGTCCACGATGCCGCCCATGATCACCGGAGACGGGATGGTGCCTGCGAACATGGGCGAGCAACAATGTTGTTTCTTTTGTCGTTATTTTAACACGGCGTGTTTATGGCCCTCTTCCATCCATACTTTGTCAATGGGGTACGAGGTTGGTAATCTCCGACCGCAACAAACAACAAGAAAAGCTGTGAGAAGGAAATGGTGGCAAAAATGAATTAATAATAAATAATCAGAAATATGGAAGTAAAATATAGCAGGATGAGAACGCAAATGAAAAACGACAAATAAAAATTAACACTGTAGATTTACTAAACGTTTTCAAAAGGAGGATATGATGGCACTCTTTGAAGAGGGGTGCGGCCTGCAGTCAACTGCATTTTTTGCACTACCGTCCAGCAACCTGCCTGTCTTTCTTTTTTTTGGGGGGGGGGGGGCAAATTATTCTTCTTCAGCGTACTGTTACCCACGCCTGTAACGACTCCTGTTCTATCAATCTCATCCCTGATATCTTTTTTTGCCGATATTCCAACGTATCTTGCCATACCAACCACTGACCAGTTAGTACTGCCATGCGCTTTAAAACCTCAAGCCTCTGGAAGATGCACGCCTTCAATGGGTCTTGGGTGGATATCCTTTCACTCCGTTATAATGTGTTGAGTACATTTCGGATTTTTCTTACAGCACACGCATGCTTCCTATCTAGGAATATTTAGAACAGCAGCCATAGCCAGTACAGTTGGCTATCGCAACAGATGCCTACTGCTGTCTTCTGACTAGTGTTGGGTAACAATGTAATTAAACTTAATTAGTTAACCAAAGGTATCGCTGGCGCAGTTCTCTCACATCTACAGCTACTTACTGCTAAAATTTCATTTCGATCAAGTCTTTTAGCTTGACTCCCGCGTAGATAAAAAAATGGCTGATCCCTCTGTTAGAGGAACCAGTATAACACGAAAGTGAAACGTGTCTTCATAGATGTAGTTGAGCGTTTGTTTTGCATTGTTTCACCACAAAGGCGAAGGAATGAACGCTATAGAAACAAATTGTAATTTCACGCGAAGAACGGCAAGCAGCTCGAACCTTGCAACGTGCTGCTCAATAAGAATGGACGCACAGAAATAACAAAGACAGGATGAGCGCGAACTAACAACTGTCACAGCTGGACAGTTAAAGCGCGCTGCTCAAGCACAAAGGAGGACGCACGAAACGAACACACCAGTATACACAGGATGAGCGCGAACTGTCACAGTTGTAAATATTTGTGTGTGAGCAGCACGCTCCTTTCGCAAAAGCGGCCGCGGCAGTGAGCAAAGTGCCCTTCGGGCTCTCTATAACTTCAACGCAAACTTGCGGTGAGAGCACGAGACGCACAAACCACCCCCATTATGAGATAAGCGCGCTCACAAGATACAACGCCTTGTACAGGCACGCACTCATCGCAACGCGCGGGGCGACGACCTTTAAAGCGCGCCCTTCTAGCCCTTCGCGACATCTCGATAGCGAAAGCACGCTGAAGTGCCGCCGATCTCTGAGTACCGCCAACTGTAAATGGTGAATATAAATAAATAGCTCGTCGTTAGGATGATGGAGAACGTGCCGTCTGTGGCGGAGTCGTTTCGCGCCGCGCGCTGCGGAACGAGGGGTCGTAAGTTCGACTCCCGGTGACGGAATTTCTAGTTTTTTTTTCGTTGCAATTTGTTATTGTAGATTTTACAACGTCATATCCGCGACAAAAATACGTCAGTGGAGCCGTGGTGGACCCGGGCATAAAACACTCTCGTGTTAAAAAAAGGCAACAGAATCCGCAGGTAGCGCGTGTACAAGGTCATGTGCCACAGGAAGCTGCGAACATTCCTCCAGCGCAACGCTAGATCTATCTCTCGATATCGCTTTCACTGTTTCACCTTCACGCGAAACTTCCGCATTTTTTTTTTGTACAGCCTATTATTACTGTAACTGGTGTCCAACCTTAAGAGATATTAGCAAAAGCTTGCCTTTGTGCCTAGACCCTTTCCTTCCAGTGTCCACCGTACCATTCACTTACATATAGCTTAACGTGTACGAGCTCTTGAGCGCTGCAAAGACTTGTATATGACAGCGTCTACCGTGGCTCAACAGAGGACCCGCTAAAGCATCGGCTCAGAGAAATAGCGCAAAGTGGTTGACTACCACTTGCAAGGCCGAAACACTCACCTGCGAGCCGGTAGATGACTGTCAGGATTCCAAGGGCCAGCGATCTCTCAGCGGGCTTAACGCATCTGTAGGAAACGCACATTGACGAACTATGTTAGTCTAATTAATCTTTCATAGGTATGCCAGGAAAAACGTAACAAAACACAAAGAATACACAGGACAGAGTGCTGACCCTCTGTCCTGCGTCTTCGTTGTGCCTTGTTACGTTTGTGCTTGTGTATCTGTGAACTATGCATCACCAACTGGTCTGCCAGGATATGTTGATTAATCGAATATTATTTATTTCATTAAGCAGGTACAAGAGTATTTGCGTAACATGATAGACTAAACCACGTTGCATATTATAATGATAACAGACATTGAATATATCGTAAGCAGGACTCATGTCGCGTCAGCAGGAACAAGTGATATCTACAGGCAAAAAATCAGTTTCAAAATGCAGAGTGATGCGAACTTTTCAATGAAGCTTCACGGATCAATTTTGCAAATAACCACATTACAGCGCCTGCTTTCAATTGCGAAATCAACGGTACGTCGTAATGGAAACAAAGAGACAGAAGTTCAGGGAAAGAGAAACACACGAAGTGATTACAAATCGTTGAGCAGGGAATGCGCTGGAGCCAACGTTTTGATAGGTGGACTTGTCAAAACATTGACAGATGGACTTGTGAAAATTGCGATTGCTTGACTGTAGACATGACTGCCGTCAAGCGATTGCAGTCTTCAAGGTGATTGCTCCCTCGACGAAGACATCCCCTAAAGAACATAAAGAATATTTTGTAAGGTATAGTGTAAAGGCGTCTCTTTTTGTTTTGCTCTTTTGAGTGTGTGCGTGTGTTTGCGCATATTATACCAGTGGAGTATTTAACTGTTGTTGCAACTTGCACAGTTCTATTTTTTAAATGCAAATCTTACACATGTATGTATCATGTAATCAATTGTTATTGTTGACTGTGTTTTCTTCTTCCTTTGTCACATATCTAGCATGCATGTATTACGGTAGGCCTCAGGCGCACCTAAGCTACAGTTTTGCAGCTTTTGGCCTGTGGTCATTCCCTCTTTGTTGTATGAGGAAAATAAGGACAACATTATTGATCTATTTGTTTTTATACAGGTGTTCTTGATTTCCGTTGTACTTGAATCAAAACCCACTCCATTGAACAAGGCGTAAAGGTGAACTCTACACATCAGAGAAATTCAGATTGCGAGAATTTCACGCCAGGCACGCATTTAGTTCGGGAGATGCGAATTGCATGGGGCCGTTCCAGGCGCTGTCGAACGCCATAGCAGGAAGATGAAAGGCGCTAGGCGCTAGGTCGATATCCTTAAAAGGCCACGCAGCACTTTTCCAAGTAACCATCGAATGGCTTCTGTAAAGGAGTTTAGTGCCTCATCAGTCGACTCCTCCTCCATGTCCGTTCATTTCGATTGAATGTTTTAACTTACAATAAAACGTTACGTTTAGGAATCGCTTATAGAACTCTTAAAAGAGATTCTGTGTGATTTTTAAAAATTGTGGCAAGGTTATCTAATGCAGCTCTTCATCCGCCTCATACTCAGAAATGCACTCCAAGAACAAGTTGCCGCTGGTACAAGAGAACGCACCAAGCCGGCCGCCTCACCTGATGGCTGCTGCCGTGGCCGCCGCTCCGTTGAGGAAGGGCGAGCTGAGCGAAAGGAAGATGCCAACCAGGTAGACGAGGAGGAGCGGGCAGTTGACGGGACAACGAGATCGGATCGCCTGCACGGATTCCAGAAGGAGCCACTCCGCACTCACGTCCGCGACGTCGTTCAGCGTGCCGTTGACACACGAGCATTCGCTGTACAGCTGGAACCGTCCACGTGACGATAATGAGGGATTTAGCAAAGCGCACTGCTTAGCTCTATCTATAAGCGAAAGACTGTTGGAAGTGAACTACTTTCAAATGCAACTCCTTGTCACGTCTGCGTCAAAATTAAGCGCTGTTGGTAAACCGGCTTCAACTTAGCAAACATGGCCACAGTATCCCTTTAATATCCATTCCTTTTCTTCAAAACGTGATATGATTGCAAATAATTGTTGGAGTTTTACATCTCAACAACACGATATGATTATGTCAGACGCCGTAGTGGAGGGCTCCGGAAATTTCGACCACCAGCCCAGGTTCTTTAACATGCACCTAAATCAAAGCACACAGAATAGCATTTTGCTTCCATCGAAATGTCTCTACCGCAGCCTGAATTCGATCCCGCGGCATTCGGTTCAGTAGTCAAGCACCATTAGCATGTACAACAACGCGGCGGGTGACATGCTTCCTTCCTTGGCTCGTATTCACGAAAAAAATCTTATGCTATAATCATTTGAAAGATAAATTCTCAGGCAATCCTGATTACGCTCATGTCATCAGCGCAAGTAACCGTCCAAAGGCAAAAAAAAAACGCTTGCTAACGAAAAAAAAAGCCGGCAGATCCCACGCATTGTGGGAATCGATGTAATGCGAAGCAGCCAGCAAAGAGCTGCATACATTGTCTTGTATGTCATTGAGGAAACGCGTGTCATGGTTTTCATGTTAACTCCTATTATTTATGTTCGTCACACAGTAACGTCGCGCAATACCAACTTGGGGGTCGATCAACCTAGAGAAACGGCCGCCAGGGCACCATGAGCGTGGCACGTAAGTCATGCTGTACATGACATGTGTGTCATGACTTTCATGTTAACTTGTGTTATTTATGTTCGTCACACAGTCACGTCGCGAGATACCAATTTTGGTGTATTCAAGCTAGCGAAACGGCTGCCAGCGCACCATGAGCGTGACACGTAAGTCATGCTGTACATGACATACGTGTCATTATTTTCATGATAACTCGTGTTATTTATGTTCGTCACACGGTCACGTCGCAAGATACCAATTTTGGTGTATATCAATCTAGCGAAACGGCCGCCAGCGCCCCATGAGCGTGGCACGTAAGTCATGCTGTACATGACATGCGTGTCATGATTTTCATGTTAACTCGTGTTATTTATGTTCGTCACGCGGTCACGTCGGAAGATACCAATATTGGTGTATATCAAGCTAGCGAAACGGCCGCCAGCGCACCATGAGCGTGGTACGTAAGTCATGCTGTACATGACACGCGTGTCGTGATTTTCATGTTAACTCGTGCTTTTATGTTTGTCACACAGTCACGTCGCGCAAGAGCAATTCCGGGGTAGATCAAGCTAGCGAAACGGCCACCAGCGCGCCATGAGCGTGGCACGTAAGTCATGCTGTACATGACATGCGTGTCATGATTTTCATGATAACTCGTGTATTTATGTTCGTCACACGGTCACGTCGCAAGATACCAATTTTGGTGCATATCAATCTAGGGAAACGGCCGCCAGCGCCCCATGAGCGTGGCACGTAAGTCATGCTGTACATGACATGCGTGTCATGATTTTCATGATAACTCGTGTTATTTATGTTCGTCACACAGTCACGTCGCAAGATACCAATTTTGGTGTATCAAGCTAGCGAAACGGCCGCCAGCGCACCATGAGCGTGGCACGTAAGTCATGCTGTACATGACATGCGTGTCATGATTTTCATGATAACTCGTGTTATTTATGTTCGTCACACGGTCACGTCGGAAGAGACCAATATTGGTGCATATCAATCTAGCGAAACGGCCGCCAGCGCCCCATGAGCGTCGCACGTAAGTCATGCTGTACATGACATTCGTGTCATGATTTTCATGTTATGACTTGTCATTTATGTTCGTCATACAGTCATGTTACGCCTACCAATTTTGGTGCACATTCGATTAACCAAGCGACCAGGAGAGCACGAAGTCGTAGGCGGCTAGATAGAAGATAGATAGTAGATAGATAGATAGTAGATAGATAGATAGATAGATAGATAGAAGATAGATAGTAGATAGATAGATAGATAGATAGATAGATAGATAGATAGATAGATAGATAGATGTAGATAGATAGATACGGTCAAAGTCGCAGAAGTTCGCTAAGAAATGCTTCGCATTTAAAAAGCTTTATCAAACAGAACGATAGTAAATAATAATTGCGACTCATTATCCTGCTGCCAGCGACTATAGTTCCACGCTTGTTGGCCATTCAGCTTTTATCACACGTCCGATACCAAGCCAATGTGGGCCACATGTCGATAGGAATGGCAAGCGAAAATGATTGTGTACTGCGGTCTTTATGTTTTTCGGCTGAAGCTCCCTGTGGCAGCCTGCAAGGCACGGAGACAGGTAGAGACGACGGAGTCAGCGCCGCAGACAGGGTTGAGAACGCTGGAGGTGCAGTTGCAGTCAAAGTTGCAAGTGAAGTTGAAGCTTGTGGGTTTCCTGCAACCGAAAGAGGAAAAATATCATGTCCACAACGTGTTCTGGTAAAGTTGAGGATATGATTAATGGCATCTTCGACAAATCGCACTGGTGCGCACCGGGGCGCCCTGGTGCGCCGTTTCGTCCAATCGTCGTAGCGCCCGGGTGCCCCGGTGCGCACCGGTGCGATTTGTCGAAGATGGCATAAGTCTACGAAGGACTACGCCTTCCACCTCGCCTCTTCGTCTTGTGTTGCGTAGCGTGACCATCAGACTCGGAGCTATGGCAACATGCTGGAATTCTATGACAGTTTTCGTATCAGCATCCATCAGCTTGTTCAAAGAGTGATCCAGTGAAGACATTTTTTTTTGCATCGGCTAATAGTAAAAAGCAAGTTCCAGATCAGCACACGTAATTCATTAATCCTGGACCAAAATCACTAGGAACGAGAACACAACACAGCAATTATGGAAGAGAGATTAACGCCTTGTCCTTCCTTGCTTTGCACTGGGAAATGTTACTGAAACAACGGCCCACACGTCATCACAACTGATTTCTTTTTTCTGTAGAACGGCAAGAAAAGAATGAGAAAATGCTGACATTCCAGCCTCACCGTGTACTTCGGACTTTTGGGACCCGCCGTTGACATCACGCAAAAATAGTTCTTTTTTCAGTTTTATCGAAGATATATGTTAAATGCTATGCGTACGTTGTGGGTATGTGGCAAAAAAAAAAAAAAAAAACTCACGGTGCGCCCACGTATCCGTCAGGGGTGGCGTACGTGCTCTCCGGACAGTTGAAGAAAAAGGCAAGAACGCCGAACCAGGAGAAGCAACAGTTGAACATACAGAAGCGCATGATGCCCGCGTAGTCCAGGTTCCAGCGGCCCACTAAGGCGCCGCCAATAATGGCAGAAGCCCCCACCTACGAGCACGATCGGCCCTGCACGCGAGTCGTATTTTAAGTCATACTTAGCGCCTGATCTGACACGGTAAATCGACAAACCGCTCACGGTAAGTCTAGGAACGTATCATTCATTTTAAATGCGAGCATTTCTTAGCGAACCTCTGGCACTTTGAGCGTTTCTATCTAGTATCTATCTATCTAGATATCTATCTATCTAGCCGCCTACGTCTGGGTGCTCTCATGGTCGCCTCCTTAACTTGGTGTAGACCAAAATCATCATGGGAGGGTAAGAGGATTTGACGAATATGATTGCCGGGTCATGACATGAACAACGTTAAAATCCTGTCGCGTACGTCGTCAAACCCTTTCCACTAGACAAGTGTGGCACATACCCGTTTACCCCGGGCCATGGTGTACGGGTATGCGCCACAGGTGTTTCACAGTTTATATCTACCCAGGAACGGCGAGAACAGACATAAGTAACTTAAATGCTAGAGCGTTAAGGAAAACCAACATCGGCAGCGTTGACTCAAAGAATAGAAAGAATGAAAATTAGGATCCAGCAGGAATTGAACCCAAGCATTCTGCGTGGCATTCAGGCATTCTACCACTGAGCCACGGCAGGTCTATAAACTGGTTTGGAAAAACAGGCTACGCAGGCGTGATAGCGGTGCAACGTCAATGGTAGTTGTGGTGCTGCCTATCTAATTTTACAAGAAAGCAATAAACACTTCATGATGCTCCTACGATGTGTATCCTACGATACAGGCCTCATATCAGATTAACGTGTGTTAGTTCAAGTGTTGGCTCCGCTTTAATAGCAATGTAATAAACATTACGTTTGTATTCTTATGATTCAGCAAGCGATATTGAAGCATTTCGCTCGACCCGGAGGAATACATTAACGAAAGTTGCATATGATATCCACATCACCGCACCGTAAAGTGCACTTCGTCCACCAGAACGAGCAATGTCCTCTTCAGGCTACGTAGGCCACAGACGCCCAGGCAGTCTACGAATACGACAAAGACCATCCACTGATGTTGGTCTACGTAGCACTATCCAGGCCTACCAGCCTCGACGGCCTATACCTCACGAACGCGAAGGGTGGCTTCAGGTTCCGACATGTCGCCGGCTCTGTCGACAGTCAATTCGTCGATGAAACGACCGAGGCATCCACGAATTCCAACAGCTCTACTACCACATACTTCACTACAGATGGACCCCTCGTCACCACGATCACGACCGCATCCTATAATAAGTCATGACCAGTTGCTGGTACTCACTGATCACATCACGGTGATGATGCCCTTGTTCAAGAACTGTCAAGAACGTCTTGCACACATGCACACGGGTTCGTGAAACGTGCGTGCGTTCTCTGGACACGTATAAGCACTACATATCAGCTTACCGCTTCTGGTGTTGGCAATACCCACGTTGCCAATGGCAGCGTTACCCAACCGAAACAACTGGTTATATAACACATTTGCGGCGCTTCAACCTATATATATATGGTGCGTATAAAATTTATACAAATCTTAGCGTCATTTTGTAAACGTGTCGCTCAGTAAAAAAAGTTACGCCAGTCACCTAGCCGCCGCATGCTTCGCATAACATCGACTCCCACGGTGCGTGGGATCTGCCGATTTTTTCTTCATGTTCATTTTCTATCTGATTGTTTTTTGAGCATGTTACACGTCAAGGGCCGGTACGGCAAAATGCAAATTGACTGCCTGACAATGGCCCTACCACCCAAGCACTGTTCAACAGGGTTGTGAACATTAGTAAGAAATTGTACAGTAACACGCGTAAGCACTGAACGAGAAAAAAAAGATCGCATAGCACCAGTTGATGACACATACAAAAAAATAATTCAATAAAGTTTGATTTTATACAAAGATCGTAAGCCACATGGTGTTTGAGGTCTTGCTTATAGTGAACTCTCATCTGAGTAAGCTTCAAGGGACCGAAAGAAGTCGTTCACTTACGTGAAAGTTAGCTACACTGAGCATTCACTAGAATACGGAACATTCACTAGAATACGGAACAGCACTGAGCACAGCAGATTCAAAGTTGAAAGTGTGAAATGCAATTTATTTTGAAAAAGAGTTTTGTAATTTCACTTGGACTGGCATCCTTAAAACTCAAGAAGAGACAAAGCTGCTCAGATCATATGTTTCTGTGCACTGCCTCTGGCACAGCTTGCCGTTGTAACACGAAGCCTCGCAACTTTCTGATATATCCTACAGCCTCAGCTAGATATACAGGATTTGAACCTCTCAGCCATTACAACTTCGTCGCGCTATTCTTCTTTCGGTTCCGGACGAACACTGGAAACAATTTCCGAATCTGGTAGTTCTGCGCAGGTGCTGAAGCGCACTAGCTCGATTTCGTCTGCCGCATGGCCGCTTTTGCCTCGGTGACGCTGCACGCACAACCGATGTTGTACCGCCACCGTGGATGGGCGTTTTGGGGGTGGCTAGCATCGGCTCTGCCAGCGCTGCAGAGTGCAAAACTTTATTGAATCAATCTCAAAATGAATCCTGGTCCGCAGAAAGTTCATTCAACTGAAATATTCACTATTCAGAAATTCGTTTAACTGAACGATTTTTGCATATAATGCATAGGAAAACAATGGGGGATTTTCTAAAAGTTCGTTACTCTGAAATATTCGTTAAACCGACATTCGTACAAGTGAGAGTTCACTGTACAATACAGGCACACAGGACAACAAATATGATTTAACAACACGCTTAAAAAGAGACGTTGATATAGGTTCATTCGGATTAATTAGAACTTGCAGATGTTGATTTAGAAAAGTAAGTATCAGGTATTTAAGCTGATAAGTTCCGTTTTGCTTCTACAGACCGGAACTTCAAAGTGGCTAATCTTACACTCTATTGCTTGCGGTTAGTTAAGTATATGTGCAAAAATGTAGGCGGATTTTCCGCATTTCGCTGAGTGCGTATACCATAGGTGGGCAAACTCACTCATGAGTCGACTGACTCATACTCACTCAAACTCAGATCGGGCCGTGAATCTGAGTCTGAGTGAGTCCAAGTGAGTAACAATTTGGTGAGTTTGAGTCCGATTGAGTACAGTTGAGGAAAAGTTTAGTGAGTGTGAGTCCGAGTGATTCCGGTTGAGAAAAATATTGGTGAGTCTGAGCCCGAGTGAGCCCTAAACGCAAAATATATTTCTTGGGTGAGTCTGAGTGAGCTCCACTTTTAGCGTCGACCTATGGCCCTACCTGCTCATCTACAGCAGTACTATCAGCCTTATATCGGCTTACGTTTATACTCAAGTCTATTCACACATATCTCAACGCACTAGCTTCATGCGCCACCCCAGTATTTGTTGATAAGAGGCGTGAGTTAGGGGGAGGAGGGTGCCATGACCTTCCCCCGCAAACTTTTTCACAAGAAGCTTTTGATAAAAATATCTCGTGTGAGTCGCGTATTTCATAAAATATGTCTTAATTAGATGGAGACCATTGAAAACTCGCATTTCATGGTCCAAGATCAAAACGTGTATCGTAGAGCGCCGATTATGTGAGATCTTAGCGTTAAAGAGCATTCAAACCATGAGCAAAAAAAAAGCTAATTTTGCGCTAACGGACTCATGAGTCGACTCACTCAGGCTCACTCAGACTGAGGTGAAGCAGTCTGAGTCTGAGTGAGCCCGGCTAAGTAATATTTTGGTGAGTCTGGGTCTGAGTGAGCTCGGGGGAGTAATATTTTGGTGAGACTGAGTCCGAGTGAGTCCAGTTGTAAAAAACTTTTGGTGAGCTGAGTCCGAGTGAGCCCTTAGAGCAAAATATATTTCTTGAGTGAGTCTTAATGAGCTCCAATTTTTTTGCCGACCTATGGCGTATACGTAGGTAGTTTGAGGTTGTATAGCTCATAAACTTTTAATATCCCATTTTTTAGAAATCCTCTATTGTGGGATCAGGTCGTCCTAGGTTTTCTGTGTCGGACTGCTTGGTTTTCAAGAACTGTCACGATAAATAAGTTTGCTTTGCTTGTAGTGCCCCAAATTATTAAGCAGCTGTATAGTTGAGAATGTATGAGTGAATAATACCGCTGACGTTTTAACCAAGTCGGAACCAGATGCCGGATTTTAGAAAACATTCGGTTAGACCTAGAAATGCTAGTATGTAATATATTGCCACGTGCGTTTCTTTATCACTTTTGGTGTATTCGGTTTTCGGCCACAAAGACTGTCAGCAACGCTCAGCGCGAACCGCGCCTCATTGTTCGAGAATCTTCGCGATCAGTGTAGATCGTTTTGTTAAGATTGCGCGCAAGACGCGCACACTCGAGCTTATTCTAGAATTTGCACGACAGCCAGCGATAACGCTGGAATATTCGACGGCACATGTTTAAATGCCGACGCGCTTCACCGCTAGTCAGTTGATCGACGGTCGACGCTGTGTTCGCCGCTACCAGTGTATTGTTGTAGTTTGACTTTCAATTTCCCGGCCACAAGTTCGGCCAAATAAACAGTTTCATCTCGGACGTGCTGACTGCTGTCTTCGTCGACGTCACGACCACGTGACATCTGGTGGAGGTGCTGTTCGTTCATGTTCCGGACGCCCCCGTCAAGCCGTGAACCCAGCCCACAGCGCGGAGAAGACATCGACGCCAACCACGACCAGCGAGCTAGCCGTAGGCAGCAAGGCCTAGCACCGGAGTAAGGGCCTCTATCTACGACAAGGCTCGGAACACGAAGGCCAGGACCACGACTGCGGCAACGATGACAGACACTGCGCCACCGCCCGCGATCGTGATGCAGCAGCCAAGGGAGCCGCCGATCTTTCGGGGATCATCATGTGAGGACCCAGAAACGTGGCTCGAGTCGTACGAGAGGACTGCGGCCTTCAACAACTGGGACCTCAGCGACAAGTTACACTACGTGTACTTCGCTTTGGAAGACAGCGCCAGGACGTGGTTCGAGAACAGGGAGTCTACGCTGACAACGTGGGACATCTTCCGGACCAGCTTCCTCGCAGCGTTCACAAGCGTCGTGCAAAAAGAAAGGGCCGCCGCTTTACTGGAGACACAGGTCCAGCTCCCGAATGAAAAAGTGACAATCTTCGCGGAAGAAATGGCCAGACTCTTCCGCCACACCGACCCTAACATGACCGAGGAGAAGAAAGTCCGTTTCCTCATGCGAGGAGTAAGGCAAGAGCTCTTCGCTGGGCTCATGCGGAACCCACCCAAGACAGTCCAGGAATTTGTCTCCGAGGCCACAACAATCGAGAGCACGTTGGAAATGCGCACCCGGCAATACAACCGCCGCTTGATCCAAGACAGCCCAGCGCTTCAAGCTATTGGCTCCGACGATCCGCGCGAGACCATAAGGGCCGTAGTGCGCGAAGAACTTCGTCGAATGTTCCCGTCGTGCCAGGCTCAAGATGCTTCGATCGCAGACATCGTCAGACAAGAAATCCAACAGTCCATGGGCGTCCCTGAGTCAGCGCAGCCGCAGCTGCAAGCAATGAGCTATGCTGCTGCAGCCCGACGCAGCACCCCCCCTCGACCACGTCAAGACGCCGCGCCGCCCCAGCAGTTCCGCCGCGAGGCACCACCGCCGCCACCACCGACGTCATACCGCCCGCCAGCCGGCCAGCGATACACGCCAAGGAAGACCGACGTTTGGCGCGCCCCTGACAACCGCCCGCTCTGCTACCACTGCGGGGAGGCCGGCAACACGTACCGCCGATGACAGTACCGACAGATGGGGCTACGCGGAATCGCCGATTCCGCGCAGCCAGGCGAACGCCCTCGCGACATCGAAGACTACTTCACCGGAACACACTGGCAAGAACGACGACCTTCCCGCTCGCCGTCGCCCGGCCGCTACATGCCACCGCACCGCCGGCAGTACACTGGCCCCCAAACGGGTGCCGGTCACCTAGCCCGTATCCGGAAAACTAAGGGCAGCAACCGATGGAGGTGCGGTTGCTGTACGACGAACTACCGAAGATCCTCCGCCGCCGACGACAACGCCGCAACGAAATCTAAAGAACACGCCGCAAGCCGAACGAAGCCCTGACGTCGAAACTTCACGGCCTGAGGAAGACCTGACGACATGACGTCGAAGCAGCGGAACAAACCGACGCAGCCGTGACCCGACGCCGCGAAACCGCAACGCAAGACGACGAACTAGCGACCTCGACGTTCTCAGTGACGGCCACAACTTCACCGCTCTCGTCGACACTGGAGCCGACTATTGCGTCATCAGTCGGCCTTTCGCCACGAAGTTGAAGAAAGTTAAGACTACTTGGGAAGGCCCCGAAATCCGTACCGCTGGAGGCCATCTAATAACGCCGTCTGGAGTCTGCACAGCAAGAGTAACAATCAATAATCGCTCGTATCCTGCGAGTTTCGTAATCTTGCAACACTGCTCCAGGGACGTCATACTTGGCATGGATTTCTTAAACCATCATGGCGCCGTCGACTTAAGAACCAAATCGATAACCCTATCGTCGGAACAAAACGACACCGCCGGATACGAATCTATGTCCCCATGCCCTGAACGTGCTGGAGGATCAAGTTACATCCATCCTCGCTCCAGCGTCATAATTCCCGTTAGCGCCGAAAAAGCTGAAGACATCGAAGGCGTCATCGAGAGCGATCAGCGTTTGCTACTAGACCGTGACATTTGCGTTGCAAGGGGCATTGCTCGGTTGCATGAAGGAAAAGGAAGCGTGATGCTAACGAACTTCAGCCAAGAATACAGACACTTGATCTTGGCCGACGATGCATCATGAAAAAATCTTGGCGTCAGCGATGCGTTTGCCTTTTCAGATCATGACGAAGCTACGACGACTACCCCACCACCTGAGCCACCGTTCGACGTAAACCCAAGTCTTACCGCTCGCCAACAGCAACAGTTTCGATGCCTTCTGCAGAAAAACAAGGACTGTCTCTCGTCGTCATCGCGGTCCGACAAACGCCCCTTGCTAAGCACCGGACTATAACAGAAGAAAATGCTCGACCACTCCGTCAGAGTCCCTACCGGGTTTCGACGCGGGAACGGGAGGCCGTGAAGAAACAGGTCGACGAAATGCTACGCGACGACATCATCCAGCCGTCAAAGAGTTCGTGGGCATCCACCGTGGTGCTAGTGAAGAAGAAGGATGGGACTTTCCGTTTTGCGTCGATTATCGTCGCCTGAACAAAGTCACGAAGAAGGACGTGTATCCCCTTCCCCGGAGAGACGACACCCTGGATCGATTACACAACGCAAAGTACTTTTCGTCGATGGACCTCAAGACCGGTTACTGGCAAATAGAAGTCGACGAGAGAGACCGAGAAAGACTGCCTTTATAACACCAGACGACCTGTTTGAGTTCAAGGTCATGCCTTTTAGTCTTTGCTCGGCAACTGCGACATTTCAACGGGTTATGGATATAGTACTGGCCGGCTAGAAGTGGCAGACGTGCCTCGTGTACTTGGACGACGTCGTTGTGTTTTCCTCAAACTTCGACGAACACCTTCGCCTTGAAGCTGTACTTCAAGCAATCAAGACCTCCGGACTCACTTTGAAGCCTGAAAAGTGCCGCTTCGCGTACGAGGAGCTCTTGTTCTTGGGTCATGTGGTCAGCAAGGATGGTGTTCGCCCGGACCCGCGGAAAACAGGTGCCATCGCTGACTTCCCGACGCCCACCGACAAGAAGGCCGTACGCCGTTTCTCGGCTTGTGCGCCTATTACAGACGTTTCGTCAAGAAATTTTCACGGATCGCCGAGCCACTGACGCAACTCACGAAGGCCGACGTCGAATTCAGGTGGGAAACGTCGCAAGTTCAGGCATTTCAAGAATTGAAACGACGCCTGCAGACGCCTCCGATACTTGCGCATTTCGACGAGCACGCCGATACGGAAATCCACACCGACGCAAGCAGCGTAGGACTCGGCGCCGTCCTTGTGCAGAAGACCGACGGATTGGAAAGGGTCATCAGTTATGCTAGCCGGTCGCTATCAAAGGCAGAAATCAACTACTCCACAACAGAAAAGGAGAGCCTGGCCATCATTTGGGCTACATCGAAGTTTCGCCCCTACATCTACGGCCGGCCCTTCAAATTTGTGAGCGACCACCTGTCATGAGTAAAGGGGCACGGGGCGCGCGCCGGACAGCGCAAGGCGTCGATGGTGTGCTGTCAATGGAAAAGTACCCGATGGTGTGCACCCCCGCCACGTCGACGCAAGCCATTGGCCGGAGAAAGGCGCGTGCCACGCGACCCGAGCCGAGGAGAGAGACCACGGAAGAAGAGTTGGTCATTGTTCGGTGGAGTCGTCGAGGAGCAAGGTGGTGCAGGCCAGAGTCGCGTCCGCGACGGGAACAGCAGGGCTGAGTTCTGGAGGCAGCGTTGTGCATGCCCCGGGAGGGTGGCCGTCGACCTCGGGGTCTACCGAGCGAGGCGTCCCGGGCTTGCGGCAGCCTCATCACGCAGTTCTCGTGGCACCTGCGGCACTACCACAGCTCGGCAAGACGACGGCGACCCACCGACAATCACCGGAGAGCACTTATTGTGTCACGTATCTCGGGAGCGCTTGCAATGTCGGAATGGAGTTGGGAGAGAGAGAGTAAGAGTCAGGAGACACCGTGGCGTCACTGCAAACAAAACCTTATCTAACACACCACGGCACACGAAAATGAATATTTACACGCACTCAAAATTTACAACAAAAGGTAACGAGTGTAGAAATGCAAAGATAATGGGCACTCACAAACTAGTCTAACAAACATCGCAAAGCATTCGAGCTACGCCTATCTCCTCTCAACTCGAGAGTCTGGCTACTATGGCCTCTCTCACACGCGAATCGAACGTTCTTACTTCGTGTGTTCGTCGCTTCGATTCAGTGCCAAAGTCGACGTTCGGCCCCGTCGTCGCAGCTACTGTCGACGTCTTGGGGTCGTCGTCGTCGATCCGCCGCCTCGCTAGCGTTCTCATCGCCGATCCTCCGGCCCTTTGTCGAGAACACCGGTCTTTCCCGGTTAGGCCTACTGTCTGCCTCTCCAATACCACTTGCTCGAACTGTCGACGTGGCTCTCCGGTGATTGTCAGTGGGTCGCCGTCGTCTTGCCGAGCTGTGGTAGTGCCGCAGGTGCCACGAGAACTGCGTGATGAGGCTGCCGCAAGCCCGGGACGCCTCGCTCGGTAGACCCCGAGGTCAACGGCTACCCTCCCGGGGCATGCACAACGCTGCCTCCAGAACTCAGCCCTGCTGTTCCCGTCGCGGACGCGACGCTGGCCTGCACCACCTTGCTCCTCGAAAAAACTCCACCGAACAATGACCAACTCTTCTTCCGTGGTCTCTCTTCTCGGCTCGGGTCGCGTGGCACGCGCCTTTCTCCGGCCAATGGCTTGCGTCGACGTGGCGGGGGTGCACACAATCGGGTACTTTTCCATTCCCCGCACACCATCGACGCCTTGCGCTGTCCGGCGCGCGCCCCGTGCCCCTTTACTCATGACATTGGGCCCCCTTTTAAGAGTTTTTTCGTAAAAAACTGCTCTTGTCCTCCTCTTTAGGGTTCCGGCCCTCTGCTCTTCCGTTGGTCTTGTAACATATCACTTGTTCCCTCTTGTTTTGGGTTCACATTTAGTTTAACTGACACTGCACCAAGCACTGCACTCGACCATTCACAATGTCCACGAGTTCATCGTTCGTAGAACTCTAGACCGCAGTCTCTACTCGCCAGAATTACTACGCACAATACTCTTCAAGAACTTCAAAAACTATGCACAATATTCTTCCCTAATCTGCACAAATATACTGCCTAACAAGGTCAACTCAAATAAAGTTATCCATCAGTATTCTCAAAACCTATATCAAATCCTAACATCCTTTTACCACGATAGCAACCACCAGTTTCCCCCCCTTCCCCACACTTGAACCTATGCTTTTTCACATTTCTTGTCTTCAATTTTTTCCGGCGTCTATTCGCTGCCCATCTTATCGCACGCTCACTACAGCTGACGCCTCTGTTTCCGCTCACCAGACGCCTCTTCCGAACCACTTTTCTATGCTGCGTCCTACATTTATGCCCGACACCGGTTTCTTGCACGACCCTCTCTGCATCCAAATAATTACAACCTACTTGACGCGTTTTCGGAGCGTTCTTTCTCCTTGGTCTTACGCGTCTATGGTTCACAGCTCGGGCAACTTTCCTTGCGTCCTGATACTTGAAACCACTTTTCGCTACCCTTGGAGCTGTATGCGTCCCGTTCACTTTTACGCGCTTACCACCCTGCGTATGAGACGCTCCCTTCATCCCACTCCTCTCTACTGTTTTCTCGTGCTTGCGACACTCTTTTACTTTGAGTGTGCGTGCTCATCAACGAAGAGCTATACTCTGCTTCCCTGCTGTCTGGAGGCGTCGCGTTCTCTACCTCCGTGCCCTTTTCAACACACTGGCATGCAGCTCATTTCTCGTTGTTTTACTCTCCCTATATGCAACAACTGGGACCTTTGTCTTCTGATCATTCCTAACCGAACTGTTCTCATTTGCACAACTAGTGTGCTCACTGCTCTTTTGCTCATCGGAGACAAAACTCTGATAATCAGGCGCATTGACTTCTCCCAGTGAAATCTCTATCGGCCTTCTCTCATACGGCCCAATGCACCCTTTGGCTTGTTTGGCTTGTGCCAATCGCAGTTGAAGCTCGAGTTCCCGCTTCTCTCGAGCGTAAGCTTCTAACACTGCGGCGTGTTTCGCCTCGCGTTCGGCGCGACTTGCCTCGAGATCGGCGCGTCTCACCTCGAGATCAGCGCGTCTTGCCTCAAGTTCGGCTTTGCGCTCTTCTCTCTGATTCTCCCATTCTTTTTCAATGAACCTGAGACCCTGCTCTCCATTGAGATTTCTCTCCCGAATGACTCTCACAATCTTCTCCCAATCCATATCCATCATTGCAACCCCCGACGATACGTTACTGGGCCCAGCGCTGGAAAAATCCTGGCACAGTCTCGCCACTTATTGTGTCACGTATCACGGGAGCGCTTGCAATGTCTGAATGGAGTTGGGAGAGAAAAAGAGTCGGGAGACACCGTGGCGTCACTGCAAACAAAACTTTATCTAACACACCACGGCACACGAAAGTGAATATTTACACGCACTCAAAATTTACAACAAAAGGTAACGAGTGCAGAAATGCAAAGATAATGGGCGCTCACAAACTAGCCTAACAAACATCGCAAAGCATTCGAGCTATGCCTATCTCCTCTCAACTCGAGAGTCTGGCCACTATGGCCTCTCAGTCACACGCGAATCAAACGTTCTTACTTCGTGTGTTCGTCGCCTCTCCCAACTCCATTCCGACATTGCAAGCGCTCCCGAGATACGTGACACAATAAGTATCCTGGCAGGCTCGCCACTTATTGTGTCACGTATCTCGGGAGCGCTTACAATGTCGGAATGGAGTTGGGAGAGAGAAGAGTCGGGAGACACCGTGGCGTCACTGCAAACAAAACTTTATCTAACACACCACAGAACACGAAAATGAACATTTACACGCACTCAAAATTTACAACAAAACGTAACGAGTGCAGAAATGCAAAGATAATGGGCACTCACAAACTAGTCTAACAAACATCGCAAAGCATTCGAGCTACGCCTATCTCCTCTCAACTCGAGAGTCTGGCCACTATGGCCTCTCAGTCACACGCGAATCGAACGTTCTTACTTCGTGTGTTCGTCGCCTCGATTCAGTGCCAAAGTCGACGTTCGGCCCCGTCGTCGCAGCTACTGTCGACGTCTTGGGGTCGTCGTCGTCGATCCGCCGCCTCGCTAGTCGTTCTCATGCCGAGCTGTGGTAGTGCGGCAGGTGCCACGAGAACTGCGTGATGAGGCTGCCGCAAGCCCGGGACGCCTCGCTCGGTAGACCCCGAGGTCGACGGCCACCCTACCGGGGCATGCACAACGCTGCCTCCAGAACTCAGCCCGTGCCCCTTTACTCATGACACCACCACGCCTTGTGTTAGCTAGCCAACTTGAAGGACACTTCAGGTTGCCTCGCACGGTGGAGCCTAAGACTTCAAGAATTCGACATTACCGTCGTTTACAAGTCCCGAAGAAAACACTCCGACGCCGACTGCTTGTCTCGTGCCCCCGTCGACGCACCGCCGCAGGACGACCACGACGATGACTCCTTCTTGGGAACCATAAGTGCCGACGACTTCGCTAAAAGACAGCAAGCCGACCCGGAACTCAGGGGCCTTGTGGAATACCTCAAGGGCCGGACCACCGTTGTTCCAAAAGTATTCAGGCGGGGATTGGCGTCATTTCTCTTGAAAAACGACGTCCTCGTAATGAAGAACTTCTCTCCTGCCCGGGCCGACTACCTCATCGTTGTACATTCGGCACTGCGACCAGAGGTTCTGCAGGCCCCGCACGACGACCCGACAGCTGGCCACCTCGGCTTTTCCAGCACGCTCGCGAGGATACAGGAAAAATACTACTGGCCACGCCTTCCTGCCGACGTCGCCCACTACGTAAAGACTTGCCGAGATTGCCAGTGACGGAAGACACCGCCGACTAGGCCAGCGGGACTTCTGCAGCCAATCGATCCACCTCACCGGCCGTTCCAGCAAATCGAAATGGACCTACTGGGGCCGTTCCGGACGTCGACTTCCGGCAACAAATCGATCGTCGTAGCAACTGACTACCTCACCCGTTACGCCGAGACAAAGGCCTTGCCCAAATGCAGTGCCGCCGAGGTAGCCAAGTTCTTCGTGGAGCACATCGTCTTGCGTCATGGCACCCAGAGGTCCTCATAACAGACAGAGTACCGCCTTTACTGCGGACCTAACTCGGGTGATCTTCAAATACACGAGACGAGCCACCGCCGCACCACCGCCTACCACCCACAGACCAATGGCCTCACCGAGCGTCTAAATAAGACCATCACCGACATGCTGGCCATGTACGTCGACGTTGAGCACAAGACGTGGGACGCCGTCCTTCCGTACGTGACCTTCGCTTACAACACGGCCGTCCAAGAAACTACGTAGATGACGCCGTACAAGTTGGTCTACGGAAGAAGCCCCGACGACGCTCGATGCCATGTTACCCAACGTCACCAACGAAGAAAATCTCGACGCCGCCGCTTACTTACAGCGCACCGAAGAAGCACGACAGCTCGCCCGCCTACGGATCAAGAACCAGCAGACGACTAGAGCACTGCACGGGCTCGGGCCTACCCGAAAACCCGAGCCCGGCCCGGCCCGTGGGCCAGGCCGGGCCGGGTAAAGTAGCTTTCACGGCGGGCCCGGGCCGGGCTCGGGCCTGAAGCTCTGGGCTTAGGGCAGGGCCCGTGTTTGAGGTGGCGGGCTCGTGTCGGGCCGGGCTTGGACTTTGCTCCGTTCTTAAAGGGTCACTAAAGTGAAACACTGAATTGGTTTAGACCGGTTACTCTGAGAACCCGAACGTCATTCATTTCACCATCAATGAGTTATTAATAAAGGAGAAAATCAAGGTCAAAGTTCCATATTGAAATTTCACGCTGAAATCTCCGCACGTGACGTCACGGATTTCAAACTGTATTCGTCGTATTTTGGGGACACTGGCTCAACGAAATTTCCAGAAACTTGGTATGTTAAGTCTGTGACCCCCTCAGAGGTCAATGTACTTCATTTTTACCCACTATAAACAACATGGGCCCAGTAAATGCCGTCAGAATCTATGACGTCACGGAGTTTGCTGCGTGAATTTCAAGTTGGCGTCGTTACCTCCATTTTCATGCGAGTTTTCTCTCTTACCAAGAGTCTTGTCGCGGCGAGCGTGGTGCTTTTGGAATGGTAAAAGAGTAATTTACTGATAATAGACAAATCGCTGTTCTCTTTAATATGCCTTGTTTCGCATACGCTGTGCATGCATATGTCCCACATTTTATCTCGAAAAAAACGCTTTTTTTATGTGGGGTAAGCTGTTTGGAGAAGTTTTATGAGGGATAAGTACTGAACTCATTTGCTTCTTGCATATGAGCTACTAGGTTTACCTGAAACGGGCGAGCTAAAAGTAAATAGCCCAGGCACTTATATGTAACATCCCGCTATTCCGTGCTTTATTTCCTTTCGTTATTATTTTGTATCCCAAATGTTACTCTGTAATCGCAGTAATAAATGTAATGTGTAATGCACTGTGATCGCAACAGTGATCACAATGATAACCCAAAGCGGGCAAACGTTGTTGAAATTTAGAGCCCCCCTCTAAAACGAAATGTCTGCACGGAGTCTTGATACATAGAATCCCTATAAAGGCACATTCTTTTTCTGTGACTCTGTGACAGTGGTCATGTGGCGCGAGATGGACATGCACAGCCTGCTTTGTATGCCCGCATTGTTAACGTCTGAGCTTTCGTCTTGCTCCGCCTATCAGGGGTCTCAAACTCACCTTAGCTAACGGGCCGCATTCACAAAAATTTACTCCCGCAAGGGCTAGGGCAATGACGAAGGTAGGAGCGTGGGACGGGGGAACAGGTTTTAAAACTACCGTTATTTCACAGCAGACCTTCCCCATATCTCATATACGGGATCATTTCTGAAGGGGATTTGGCGGCAGGATTCCAACAACATATCGTTGCAAAATAGTGCGAAACGGAGCAACTTGGAGCGCGCCAGACTCTATCGAAGAACAGGAAACCGATGGGCATCGAGGGCACGTGCACATGCACGTGGCCGGCGCAGCAGTTCGCCTTTAGTATTGCCATTAACGGACGTCCTCTTTCACGTCTGGGTAACCAGTCATTTCGTATCACCCATAGTGACTGAAATCTGGACGCCGATTCTCAAATATAGCTTTTGTTTCACGGTTATGTACCACCACACGGTGACTGCAGGGGTTGCCTCAAGAAAAATATGCTTTCGATCTGTCATGCCTGTGTATCTCAAGAACATACTTATAAAAAAATGGGATGAAAACAGTCATGTGAGGGCGGGGAGCCGCTAGCGAGAGGTCCGCGAGCCGCGTGTTTGAGGCCCTATATAGTGCGCTATATAGTGCGAGAGGTATACATGATACTGCCACAGCAGCATTGGAATGTGCAGGAACAGAACAGGTCCATTAAACAAGGCGTGGGGTGAAGTATATTCGCTTGACGAAATATCTGGCTTGAAAAAGGATAATGACAGATTCCGTGCCGGGTGATATCCCCTTACCTCGAACCGTATGCATCCAATGAGTAAGCTTCGAGAAGCTTAGTCGCGCATCTATTACCAAACTCGAACGAACCCCGAAAATATATCGAAATTGCTTCGTCCTACTCCTGCCAGTCCTAACCGCGTAGTCCAATGGCCACCTTCTACCGATACAACATCGCAGGGAAGGCATAAACCATTATAATATGGATAAAACGAGCACGGTGGAAACCGTGCATAACATACACTGCTGAGAACTACAAGGAGAAGCCGTCAAAGAGGAGTTTTATAGATGACATTGAAGAGTGGCACGACGTTCGGGAATGAGAGAAGTGAAGGGATGAGCTGGACAGCTATGGTCATTCTGCAGAGGCCCACAAAGACAACCTACATTTGCTCCAGTGGTGGAAGCTAAGAACAATGACTGCCGACGCCTTCGCAATTGGCAAGGCAGATGTGGTGCGCCCGTCCGGCCAGCGCGAGCAGTGCAAGAAGCTTTAGCGCGCCAGGATATGTGATGCAACAGCGCATGGCGTGCTTAAATCGGGAATCTCTTGATACTTTGATTTTTCGCTCAATAACATGTGATTAAGTAAACTTACAGTCTGTGAAGACAGACTGTAACATGTGAAGAAGAAACTTACAGTCTGTATATACAAGCAGTGGTATGGTGTATGAAAATAGTGCTATGACAAATAGTTTTTTTCTTCCTTTCGGCTGATTATACGCATACACGTGGTGCATGCGGTTCCATACCTTTATCTAGATTAGTGTGTTTACAACAAAGGTCACAAATTTGCTTTTTTCACCTGTTTCTCTTGCTCTGGCAAGGTGCTACAATGGTGAAGACGGGTACTACATATCGAGAAGGGTGCATGGTTGGCTCTGTGGTTAGAGCATGCTATAAATTTCAATAGGTTATAAAGTGCAATAAAAACAAAGTGAAGTGAGCGTTTTGTTCTGCCAAGCCAATCTAGAACACATGCTCTGGTGGTGCTCCGTGTTACGTGGCGGCGAAGCGATCACGCTGTCCAAATGGGAGGCTGCTATTATATACCAGCTCCGCGCTAGAAGAACAGCTATATGGACAGGCCAACGGGCCGTGCAGTGCTCTACGGCCGACTTACAGCCGCCGCTACCACCTTCGACGACGCCACATGGAATACCAACCCGGTGACCGTGTATGGGTATGGGCGCCAATACGCCGACGGGGACTCAGTGAGAAGCTTCTTCGACGATACTTCGGACCGTACAGGGTACTTCGACGCCTCGGCGCACTCGACTACGAGGTTGTCCCTGACGGCATTACGAACTCTCAGCGGCGCCGTGCAAAACCTGAAGTCGTCCATATCGTGCGCCTCAAATCATATCACGCGCGTTAGCCAATCTGAGGACTGTCATTTTGCTTTTTTATTGTGCTTTCTTTCTTGTGCTTATTGTTTATTGTACTGTGTTGCTTTATTCTAGTTATTTATCGTTGCATGCATTGGCCTGTTCTGTTTTAAGCATCGGGACGATGCTTTTTCAGAGGGGGGAATTGCCACGTGCGTTTCTTTATCACTTTTGCTGTATACGGTTTTCGGCCACAAAGACTGTCGCAACGCTCAGCGCGAACCGCGCCTCATTGTTCGAGAATCTTCGCGATCATTGTAGATCATTTTGTTAAGATTGCGCGCAAGACGCGCACACTCGAGCTTATTCTAGAATTTGCCCCGCCACGGTGGTCGAGTGGTTATGGCGCTCGACTGCTGACCCGAAGGTCGCGGGATCGAATCCCGGCCGCGGCGGCTGCATTTCCGATGGAGGCGGAAATGTTTGAGGCCCGTGTACTTAGATTTAGGTGCACGTTAAAGAACCCCAGGTGGTCAAAATTTCCGGAGCCCTCCACTACGGCGTCTCTCATAATCATATCGTGGTTTTGGGACGTTAAACCCCAGATATTATTATTATTATTCTAGAATTTGCACGACAGCCAGCGATAACGCTGGAATATTCGACGGCACATGTTTAAATGCCGACGCGCTTCACCGCTAGTCAGTTGATCGACGGTCGACGCTGTGTTCGCCGCTACCAGTGTATTGTTGTAGTTTGACTTTCAATTTCCCGGCCACAAGTTCGGCCAAATAAACAGTTTCATCTCGGACGTGCTGACTGCGGTCTTCGTCGACGTCACGACCACGTGACAATATTTACGTGACGAGTCCAGTTCAAATGTTCTTCGAACAATACTCCCGGAAATATAAATACAGCTACCCGTTCCATCGCACAAGCATCACAACAAAGAAATGCCAATGACAACAGGTTTGTTCCTAGGTTTAAAAACAATGTGTTTAGTTTGAAAAACATTTAATTGAAGTGAGTTGAGAGAGAACCAAATTAGCAGCTCGTGTAACGAATTATTTGCTGCTGTTTCCAAGTCAGCTAAATTATGACCAGAGAAAAATAAACTGGTATCGTCGGCTTAGAGGACCATTTTAGGTGTAAGCGGCATATTTAGAATATCGTTAATATAAATGATAAAAAATAAGGGACCCGAAATGGACCCCTGGGGTACAGCACACTTTACTTCCTGCAATCTGAGCATACGCAGTTACAAGTTGAATCTATCTGAAAATACTTAATAAGATCTAAGGTAACACCTCCAATTCCATATAAAGGCACCTTTCAATCAAAAGATGGTTGATCCCTCCGTCATAGGAATCGGAATAACACGAAAGTAAAGCGTGCCCTTACAGAAGTAATAGAGTGTTTCCTGTACATTGATATAAGAGAGTTTACAATGTATATTGATGTCTGGCAGCTATAGCACCGTTTAACGTGGATGCACCCACTTTGATGATTTGTGGTACATCTCCATCCCGACGACTAACGTCCATGTTAAATTATTAGACAAACCCTTGTGGTAGCTGTAGTAGTTAAAGGGGTCATGAACCACTTTTCCAAGTAATGATCTAATGGCCTCAGTATCGGAGTGTACTGCCTCCCGAATCGATTGCCGCAAAAATTTCTCGAATCCGTCAAGAATCAGCGGAGTTACGGGGGTTTGGCGCACGCTCCCAGCGCTTTCTCTCTTTTCTGGTGCCGGCGAGCGCACTGGAAGCTAGACAGGGAGGGATGGCATGGGGGAAAGAAGTTACGCCAGCGCGCATCATGAAACGCGATCGCTCTCCCGCTGTGATTCGCTTGCGCGAGTGCGGCTACCGTGTACTGAGGAGTGCGGCGCCGGCAAGTGGCGGCACCCCGCGGCAAGAAGCGCATCTGATCCGAACGCCGCTCTCGATTTACGTCGGCTATCGGCCAATAAGCATGCTATGTCTCTTGCGACGCATAGAGTTTCCTAAAATTAACTAGAGGGGACTCTGGCGCTGCGATCGTTCAGCTACCATGGGAATGATGGGTAGTACACAAATTTGCCTAGTCTTCGTGCTTACAGCTTCAAACGTACTTGTGGCTTTGTTATTGCTGTGTTTTGGTTTTCTTTCGGATAAAAGAATGGATCGTTGTGAACTTCGTGACCAGATTTGAATCGCTGAGCCTAAAGAAGATAAAGTGGCGAAGTAAAACTGCTGACTTTTACTGAAATTTGTTTTGCGACAAAGCGGATGCAGCCGACGCAGAGCCAAACGGAGACGAAAGTACGAAGTTTAGACAAATTTGTGTACTACCCATCATTCCCATGCTGGCTGAAACGTCATGCGTTGCAGCTCCCATAGACACTAGCGCCAGAGTTCCCTCTAGTAAGTATTGTAGGAAACTCTATGTTGCGACGTACAGCGGACAGACGCCCCGCCCACCGACGAGAGTGAGAACCGGCCTCTGTTTGAAAAGAGGGTGCCTGGGGAAACGGCAACTTCGCGCTCCGCTTGTGGCCATTACGCGGCGCGCACGACTGTAATATTTGGCAGAGCAGTTCATAGCCGTGTCAGCTTTCCGCAGGATGTGTTTTTTCAATCAGCCCAAGGGGTGCTTCATGACCCCTTTAACGCTGAAAGAGTAATCAAAGAAAGATGTGTGATAGCCAGAAGAGCGTCACATATTGGACGCAGAACTTGGTCTCCATCCCGCAGCGTGTTAAATTGTGATTGAACACCGCGGTCGGACTAGAGGAAAACGCAAAGCGTGTCGCGCCGCCCCGGTAGCCCGGCCGCGATTTTTCTCGGGGCGAGCGCGTGAGCTGGGAACGCGGTGTTACAGCCAGGTGAGGCAGGCGCGCGTCGCAGAGCTAATTTTGGTTTGGATCAGCGTGAGGCTGCGAGCGAGGCCGACGCTTTTACGACGCTTGGGCTAAGATCGCCACCTCGCGGTGTGTTAAGGCATTGACAAAATTGAACTTCTGTTGAAAACGCGCCGAATGGGACGGACGTGTAACGCGTTGCTGGTGCTAATCGCGGAGGCCACAGTAATGACGAATTACTTTACTTTACCGCTCCCAGAGGGCAACACCACCCGCCGACCGGGAGAGTGGTAGATATAAAAGGCGCGTTTGTAAAGCCGCTAGAGTCTGTGACCGTGGCGCAGTGATTCCACCTCTGGCGATAGACTAGACCAGACGCGGGATGGCTCGCTCTCTGCGAGGTGAACAAACGGCCGACGCTGGCCGGGATGAATCTGGTTCGCGCCCGCCACCGGGCTACCTCTTTTAGGGGCGAAGCTCCTTAAGGCGGCACCCGTTCGTCCCTCGCAGTCGTCGTCGTCGTCGTAGTAGTAGTAGTAGTAGTCGCAGTCCGTAACATGTCTTACGCTTTGACCTCCAAGGTGGTGCCGGTGGGAGATTTTTCCTGTGCATTGTTGAACTATAAAAAATTCGCAGCGTGCGCGTTAACTAAAAGCCGAATTCTTCTGTCTCTCATTCCCCATTAGCAGCCATTGGCATGTTCCAGTAGGAAACGTTAGTAGAAGTAGAAGTGTAAGTGTTAGCTAAAAGCCGACTTCTTCTGTGTCTCATTCCCATTAGCATCCATTGTTTACCTCCAAGGTAGTGCCTGGTGAGATTTCTCCTGTGCGTGATTAAACAATAAAAATTTTGTTCAAAACGCCGTTGATTGATGAAATAAACCAACGAAAGACGCCAGATGTTTTGTAAAAGCAAAACGAAAGAACGCCAGATGTTTCTTAAGCAAAACGAAAAGACGCCAGCTGCTTAACGAAAGACGCCAGATTTTTCTAAAGCAATGGTTTTCTAAACAATGAAAATTTACAGCGTACATGTAAAATTAAAGTGAGCTGCAAGTCGTCATAACTCATCGAACCTTTAGTATAAACGCGCCCGATCTCACGTCGGTGATGATGTACTGGGCAGAATTCACGGAAGATTCACGGTTTACCGATGAACCTCCGCAGCTTCGCCTACTCATCATCATTCACTCCGTGGATATGCTGTGATTTTTACTGCCGATTTTGCCGACAGGTGAAGGTATGAACCTTTGTGTTTTAGATGCGAAGTATCTTAAGGCGGAGCTCAATCCGGTGGTGGTGGTGGCGGCGTGACCACCCATACTGCGCATGCGCATACCCTCTCCACACACCTCCTCTCCACTCTCCCTCACCATTCCCCATGTCCTCTATCCCTCTCCCCTTCCCCTCTCCACTTTCCTCTCCCCCCTCCCCCTCGCCCCTCTCCCTTTCCCATACACCTCTCCACTTCCCCTCTCCACTCACCCTCTCCCCTTTCCCCTCCTCCTCTCCACTTCCCTTCTCCCCTCCCCCTTTCCACTCTTCCTCTGAAACGCGGGCTAGACATGCCGAATTCTCTCCTGCGCAACGCCGCGATGAGCTCGAGCGCATGTGCGTCCCCTCCCCTTGTCTCTCCTCTCCTACGCTGCCCCCCTCTCGCCCGCCTGTCAACCGCGTTCGCCGCTCGCCCTGTGAGAATTAACGGCCAGCTAGATGGAAATACGACGCGCGTAGCGTTCCTCTTCGCGTTCCACGACGCGAGGTCGGTAGCATGCCCAATGAACGCCAACGGAACGCGATCGTGCAAGTGCTCCGGCTACGCATCGCCCCATGGTCCCCTTTAGCGGGAGATGGTGTATTTCTCCACGGAGACCCTTCGAAGCGACCCTATCGAATCGAAGGCTTTCGAGAACCACTTGAAGAAGCCGGAGTGCTCAAAGCTGTCAGCGGCATAGGTGCGTTTGAGATGAGCCATGTCTGGCTTGTCAAGTTCCAAACGCCAGAGGCGAAGAACACCGTACTCTCCAAAGGTGGCTTACGTGTGAAGGGTGGATATTGTGCAATCATTGACCCTTGTAAGCAAGAAATTACGCTCAAGATTCACTGGGTGCCTTTCCACATTCCGGGAGAGGCTCTTCGAAAGGCTCTGTGTGAGTTTGGTGAAGTGAAGGACGTTCGCCTTGACGAGTGGCATGTTCCTGGCTTCGAGTGCCCAGAATCGACAACGCGAGTTGTGCGGATGGTCCTGAAAGAAGGCGTGACAGCGGGGGAGCTACCACATCTGTTCAAGTTTTACAGTGGCTCTGTACTGGTTGTTGTGCCTGGACGAGCACCGACCTGCCTGAGGTGCCGGAGGCGTGGGCACATCAGATGTGACTGTCAGACGCCGCGCTGCACTGGGTGTCGCGCTTTTGGGCATGTTAGGGAGGACTGTGCTAGAACATACGCTAGCGTCATGGGTGCGTCTCCTGCTGTCGAAGGCAGCCACGAGCACCTCATGGACGCTGATGAGGCAGAGTCTACGGCACCTACAAAGGATGAGTTTCTCCTCATCGCGAGCCAGGTGGACAAGTGGATGTGCTGGGAAGTCACCGGGAGAGCCTGAAGCCGCCGACAAGAAGACGACTCAAGACACAGTAGAGGAACAGGAACACTGCGACCTGGCGGAGGACAGCGAGGCGCCGGCGAAGCGTCCGAGGAAGGACGCTCCCACGCCGACGAGGGCGGCTCCGACCGTAAGCCGCAACGCCGTGAGCGTCCGTCGCTCAAGGCCAGCAGCGAAAAGGGAAATACATCTGCCATGTCTCGATCTGCGTCCTCGTCGCCTGTGCGCGGCGAACGACGCAGAAAGTGAGCGCTCGGCGTTGAGCCTGAACGCTTACTGGCTCAACGATGGTTAATCGTATATGTCGGTTCACTTGTGTTGACAATGGCGCTTCTGTCTGCACAAATTCGAGTAGGCACGCTTAACGTGCGTGGATTGGCTGCAAGGCGTAAGCAGTGCCAGGTCAGGCGTCTCATTGAGGAAAAGGACTTGGACATACTTGCTGTCCAAGAGACAAAGGTGGAAGTGAGTGGAACCGACCATATGATCGCTCAGTTCAGTGCGCGTTATAAGGTGTGCGTTAGCCACAGCAGGTACTTCTGCAAGGTGTGCAATATTTATTACGAGGTGAGGCATTGCTGAGGAAACAGTCGTTAGCGCTACGTGTGGAAGGTTTGTTTTGTGCGACTTTACGTATGAGAAGGCAAGTTCAGAGTAATGTGGGTATGCGCCGACAAACCCTCGTGAACGCTTATCGTTTTGCCTGGAATTGTGCCCTTATTTTGACACAAATAGGCTCTCGTTGTCCTTGGCGATTTTAACTGTGTACTCAGTGCAGATGATCGATCCAGCTACTTAGATTTAAAAGATGATAGTGCTAATTACCTAAGAGAGAGGATTGAGAAATATTCCCTTCAGCATGTTGCTTTCTTCGCAAAGGAGGATTGCACCGTCATTATACCCTTTTCAGGGTTCTAGTCACGCAAGATTAGACAGAGCCTATGTGGTATTAGAGTTGGCGAATGTATGTGCTGGTGGTTATGGTGTGAACAAGTCTCATTCAGTGATCACTCACTTGTTATGTTCTCCTTAGGCACAAAGGAAGTTCCTAAACGTGCATTTATATGGGATCTCTGGAAGCTAAATGTGAAACTACTTAGCGATGATAAGTTTGTCAGTTGCATCCAAAAAAGAACTCCACAAACTTAACACTCGAGCGTTACAAACTGGTCGGAAAATTGGGAATCATTTAAATCTACAGTAAAGATGGGGCGCCATGGAAAGAGCTGCAGAAATCCGATACGAGGAACGAGCTGAAGAGAATTGTTTAAAGAACTTACTTGGAATACAGCAAAGCAGAAAGAGAAAATCCTGGAACGTATGGTGACGCCATTAGAGACATTAAAAACAAACTCGGGGCTATCGATGTCACAAAATTTCAAGGTGCGGTTGTAAGGGCTCGTGCTGACAGGTTACTCGCAAATGAAACGCCCAACCAAAGGGTTTTGGCTGCAGAAAAGAGGTATGCGCGTGCTAAAGACATCACAGAAATCGAATATAATGGCAAGTTAACGAGTGAACCGGGAGACATAAAGAAGGCATTTACTGAATTATCGCGAATATTTTCTAATCGTATCCCTAAAGAAAAGAGTTTTGAAAGAGACTTTCTTAGTTCCTTGCCAACACTTGGTACCGAAAATACAGAAAGTCTATCGGCTGATATAACTGCTGAGATAGAAACAGCTATAGACAGCTTGATAACGGTAAATCTCCTGGCCCAGACGGAATAACGGCAATATTTTACAAAGCTTTTAAGACAGAGTTGGCCGCCTTACCTCCAAAAATTATCGCTGAATCTTTTACAAGGTAGTCTACCACCTTCATTTAAGAAGCGCATACCGTACTGCTCCCAAAAAGTGTAGACCCTGTAAAACGGAAATATGTGTCAGGCTATAGGCCGATAACATCGACTAATGTTGACTACAAAATACTAATGAAAGTTCTAGCGATGCGGTTGCAAACAGTCATATGTACACTGGTTGGCCCACACCGAACCTGTGGAATAAAAGGAAGGTCAATTTTTACGAATATTCATACAACAAGAAGCATATTAGAGTGTTGTGACGCTGACTTAAGAAGAGTTGCAATGTTGCAAATTGATCTAGCGAAAGATTTTGATCTAGTTTTCATAGCATTCTGTTTAAGATGTTAGAACACGTTGGCGTTGGCTCTGTGATACTCCAGGGTGTTAAAATGGCTTATGACAATTGTTCAGCAAAGTTAATTGTGAACCGCCAGTTAACTGAAAGAATTATGTATGTTCATCTGTAACAAAGGTGCCCACTTTCACCATTATTATTTGCTTTGTACCTAGAACACCTCTGTGGAGCCATAACAAAAACCAAGTATTCAAGGTTTTCACCTAGGAGCGTGTGAGGTGAAGATGTTAGCATATGCTGATGGTGTTGCCGTATTTTGCAGCGATCAGGAGAGCGTAACCATTGCCATGAACGTTGTGCGAAGGTTTTGTGATGCTACCGGGAGCATTGTAAACTTAGACAAGTGTGCAGCCCTGTGGCATGGAAATTGGGAAGTGTCCCCTGCGGTCTACGAATGAGTGAAATGGTTTAATAAACCTAATACCTATCTCGGTGTGCCACTAGACAAATATCGGAAAAACGATGACCTGTGGGCTGAAAAAACCAAGAGCTCTCTGTACTGACGCAGAAATGGGGTGGACGTGATATATGTCTTCGCACGCGCGACAATATGCAACGTCTTCTTGGTATCGCGGTTGGTCTACTTGTTGCAAGTACTGCCATGCACCAGGATCAATATTCAGAGGATTCATAGGCTATTGGCAGTTTTCGTGTGGCAGTCCCAGTATGAACGGACAAGCCGCAACATCCTTTTCTTGAGGCTAAAAAGAGGAGGATTGGCTTTACCGCACCTATTCTTGAGGCAAGTTGTTTCGAGGTTTCTTTTTCTACGGGACCAGTGCGACCCATTTTTACGGACATTCCTTCAAATCAGGCTTGCATCAGCCTTGCCAAACTTTATTGTTACTTCACATGATGAGCTCCATCATGCTGTCAGTAGCTTTCTGCGAGAAGTTGTTTTGGCTTTAGATTTCTCAGTGCCAGATTTAGTTTGGATTATCTGTCTAATGTCATCGAAAGCGTTTGACGAGTGATTTGATTGAAAGTGTTTTTCCTGTTCCTTTGTATCGATCTATGTATAGTGGCGGCCAAGGAGAAGACGTTTTGAAGAGAGTTAAAGAAATGATCGTATCAGCCGGAGTTAAAACGTTCTTTTTTAAGTTACACACTGATACGCTCCCGGTTAAAACGTGGCTAGAGCAAAGAGGTGACTTTTTACCGTGGGGATCCAATTGCTTACTTTGTCAAAAACCAGAGTCGATAGAGCACGTCTTTATCGATTGCTGGGACGCCTTTTTATTTTGGGATGTTCTCCAAAGAACACTTAAGAAATTCCCACATACACCACGCGGGATTCGGTTCTAGCAGGGTGTCGGAACGGAACGAAAACCGAAAACGAAAAACGAAAAAAAAAACGATATTTTTGACCGAAACGAAATCGTAACCGAAACTTTATATATTATTTCGTTCCGGAGTGAAACTGAAAATTTTTAAATCGTTTTTCGGTTCACGAGAAAACTTCGCGATCCAGAACAACTGAGCTAGTGCAATGTGAGCATATGTCAGGATATAGTACTAGCGCGTACCTCAGGCAGGAATTCCAAAGCGAAGATATGTTGAAATTGTGCGAAAAACGAAAACAGTGGCAACCAGAGATGTTTGTATTAACGCAAGTGGACTTTTGCGCGCCTGTCACGCCGGCCAAAGTGGAGAGGGCATTGTCGGCGCTGAAGTTCGTTACAGCGAAAGCTGTTGAGATCACAACAGCTGATTTTGGGGCCATAGTTGTCCGCCGCCGCCGGTGTACGTGACCACTATCGCGTGAAATAAGAAAAATTACACCATCTCCCGCTAAAGGGGACCATGAGGCGATGCGAAGCCGGAGCACTTGCACGATCGCGTTCCGTTGGCGTTCGTTGGGCATGCTACCGACCTCGCGTCGTGGAACGCGAAGAGGGACGCTACGCGCGTCGTATCTTCAATCTAGCCTGGCCGTTAATTCTCACAGGTCGAGCGGCGAACGCGGTCGACAGGCGGGCGAGAGGGGGGCAGCATGGGAGAGGAGAGAGAAGCGGAGGGGACGCGCATGCGCTCGAGCTCATCGCGGCGTTGCGCAGGAGAGAATTTCGGCACGTCTAGCCCGCGTTTCAGAGGAAGAGTGGAAAGGGGAAGGGGAGAGGGAAAGTGGAGAGGGTATGCGCATGCGCAGTAAGGGCGGTCACGCCGCACACCACCACCACCGGATTGAGCTCTGCCTTAAGATACTTCGCATCTAAAAAATTGAATGAAAAACATATTTTTAGGGTTGGATGAGATTTTAACCCGCGCCCTCGGCGTGGCAGCCGGGTCTTTCACCACAGTGCCACGCTGGTGCTTGTAACTCCTTCGCAAAAATACTCTATCGAGGCGTCATGTCGGGTGGGGAATCGTGTTAACATATGTAATATAGCGTGGCAGAAGAGCAAAATAACCAGTCATCGCACAATGCTAATAGCGCTAAGTGTGTGGTTTAATGCTTCCCACCAGTGTTGCGGAGTTACCACTCCGGAATTGGAATGACTCCGGAATCATTCGACATTTTCGCAACCCCGGAATGGAATGAGGACAACGCTTGGAGGAATGGAATGAGAATGAAATTAAGTGCCTTTTTCACGCAATGGAATGGGAATGGAATTACATCTTTTTCCGAAAATATAGCACGTTTTCGTCTACGTGCTGTTTTTCAAACTTCAAACATTAGTAAGTCAGAACCTCGAATTTAACAATAAAGCAGTATTTTTAAGATGGCTTGGCTGATTACAAGCACGCTACATTTATAAGCAACGCGCCTACTACAAACAGAGGCATAAGTTAGTGTACAAACAAATTCATTATCCCAGCAGGTACTGAAGGGAGAAACAAACTACCCCTGCGCGTTTGTTCGCATTGATACCCCCGCACGAAAGTGGCGAATACTCTGTGCACAGCCTGATCTTTATCTCACGAGCAGTTTAGTACCTGACACACGTGAATAACCTTTGCGACAACGAAGACACTGCATACCTGCGCACAGGCGAACACAGAAAGCTCTCCTCACCACATCCATGCTTGAGAGGCGCGCTTGACAACCATGAGTGCTGACGAGCAGTGCGGCCCAGTGTTCCGTATTCGATGCAAAGGCACAAGGTGCCCGAGAGGTGCACTGTTCCAACTAATACCAGCAGATCGAGAAGGTTTTGTTCCCCATATTAACCAAATCTTAGTTTTCTCCATATTCATGACCGCTCCAGACGCGTGGTAAAACGGCTTAGTCTTCTTGAATACTACTTTTTTCAGCATAAAAATACTCTATGTCATCATTTTAGCATTAACACATTTAAGCTTAAACATTATTAAAACAACACAATTCGTTAAAACATGCTGACCACGCAAGTACTATAGGTAGCGGAAGAACTGTCCCTATGGGAATTAGTACGGTGGTTGTACTGCACGAGATGTCACCAAGCTACTATCCATCGACCTTGGTAGCGTGTTTTGCGTACTTTTGCAGTTCTTAATGCATCTGATGTAGGGGTGTGCGAATAGCAGATTTTTCGAATACGAATCGAATACGAATATCCACCTTCGAATATCGAATCGAATATCGAATATCAAAGGAAAAATGCCTCCACAGTAACAATATTTTATTTAACATGTAGCTATTTGAAAAAAAAAAACATTAACAGCCTTAATGTCAACATAACATACACTGCTATCTCCAGAACACAATGTCCAGGCTAGCACAATGCACATCACAACACAAGCAAATATCACGGCACAATGAAATTAATGACTAGATGTTATCACGAAGAAATATTAGTTGCTCCACATGATCAGGCAGCAGGCGCTCCCTTCTAACAGAGACAACCCCCCCCCCCCCTGCCACTGAAAAGGCACGCTCGCTTTGAACAGAAGTGGCTGGTATAGGGAGGTACATGGGGCAAAGCTTTGCCAGACTGCGGTATCTGAAGGTGCCTACAGTCCGCCACCAGTCACATGGGTCACTGTCTTTCTTCAGAAGTGGTCCCGCATAGTGAACGAGTGGTAGTGCGGCACGTTACGGCCGCATGATATTGAAAATGTACGGTTACATGATCGCCAACAGCGCTGCACGTCGGAGATGCACCAGCAATAAATCATACGTATTGGGGTGCTCGTCGCAGGCAGATATCGTGTGTTTCTGTGGACGTTTTGTGAACGAACGAAACGTTCTGCGCGATCCGCTGAATAAGTTAGATGACAGACCGTTTTCCGAAGAGAAGATCCTCGGATCGTGGCCCTACGCATCGCAGGCCAGCAAAGCGACGCGAGCATTACTGCTCTTTTTAAAATCGACCGGCTTAAACGACCGCTTGTAGGCATTCAATGGACAGGTGCATATGTACCCTGACAGTGCCTTCTTCCCTCTTCTTTCTTTCTTTTAATCCCTTCATCCCTTCCCCCCAGCGTAGGGTAGCAAACCGGACGCGCGTCTGGTTAACCTCCCTGCCTTTCCTTCATTTCCTTCCTCCTCCTCCGTACGTCCGTGTACTTACGATGTGTATCGCTCCTCTCGGCAACGTTTTTAGCTATACGAACGCAGCAGAAATGTGGAAGACGAGTTATTTTATGCATGATAATCGAATCACGTATTGGAATTTTTCGAATATTCGAAGTTATCAAATATTCGAAACTTTTCGAATACATGTTTTTCGAATCGAATACGAATATTTCGAATGTAATATTCGACGAATATTCGAAACTTTCGAATATTCGCACACCCCTAATCTGATGGCATCAGCTTTATGGGGCGTTCATTCTTGACTCGATAAAACTATCAAGATGCCTTTCCTACTTTGAGGAATCACAGCAATGGAATTGAACTGCCCGGCCATTCCCGGAGTGGGAATGGGCTAAGTTTTTTCATTCCGAGGAATGGAAAGGAATGGAATTGCGGCAAGTCCTAATTCCCCGAAATGGAACTGGAATGGTATGGAGGCTCCCATTCCGCAACACTGCAAGTTCCCACCCACTGCAAAGTGCTCAGCCATAATTCCTCATCATCATCAGCTACAGCACAAAGTGCACTGACTTATACAGATGTGTACGGGTACCACGTTTCTCCAAAAAATGACGAAAAATTGTATAGTAGGAACTACGATACTTGAGAAAAATTACGATTATTTTGGCGTAGTGTACTTGTATGTGTACTTGTATTAGTTGCCCCAAGAGAATCTACAACGGGCTCTACAAAGTCCGCTCTTCCAGCTTTCGCTGTGACTGTGCTGCGTGTTCCCCGCAGGCCTGGCGATCTTTTTATCAGAACAGCGGTCTCGGACATCAGAGAGTACACTCAGTGACGTGCTGCTTCTGAGGTCGTGCTCCCTCCCTTGACACAAAGCACTGAGCCCACTAAAAAAATCGTATTTGTCATTTGAGAAAATAAATACTATGACTATGCAATTAAGACTGCTTTGTGCAAGTTGGTAGGAATTCGTGGTAGGGTTGCTTCCGCTCCTCTGAAGAACGTGTTTTACCCTTGTCCCACTTTCCAAAGAGGAGGGCAAGTCACTACATCACAAATTCAATGTTCTTTATGATTACCTTAACTTCAAATTTTTGCGCAAGAAAACCGTTACGAACCGTTACGGAACATTTTTTTTCGTTCCGGAACAGAAACGGAACGGAACTTTTTGTGGTTGAATGAAACTAAAACCGAAACGAAAACATTTCGTTCCGACACCCTGGTTCTTAGCAATAGAACCAGGCTTTTTAATATACGATATGTTCTTTCTTGGCTTGCACAGTATATGGCGAAGCCGTGTGGCAGTTAGGCATTGTGATTTAGATGCTCGGCCAGTTCGTATTTATTTTATTGAACAAATGTGCAAGTTGCGCGAAGTATTTGCAAAACTTTGCTACGATGATGAACTACTGAATGTTATGGACGACCTGTGTCATCTGAAACCATTTTAAGCATGTGTGACATGTGGCATACTATGCTTAAGCTATAACACCAAGCTTGAAGCTTAGTGGGGATGTATTTGTTTTTGGTTGAATGTTACATTCTGCAATAAATAATCTGATCGTGTAAATTTTTTCGACATCATTTCCGTGACGGATATACGTCACTGAAGCCTTGGTGGACCCCGGCAAAAAACACTTTCGTGTTAAAAACAAAATGTGATATTTGTAGAATCAAAAGCTTTTCGGAAGTCAAGAAAAACTCCGACAGTATATAACTTATTTTCGAAATTATGAAGTATTTCTCCTTTAACGCTCAGCAGTGCCTCTTCCGATGGATTATTCTTGCGAAAACTCTACTGATGGTCGGCAATTGCATTGTTTTAATTCAGAAAATTGGTTAACCTGAACTTTAAAGTTAGTTCTAATACTCTTGCAAAAAGAAGGTAGCGCAGACATTGGCCTGTAATTATTTAGGTCACTGAAGGATTCACCTGTACGCAGAAGCACTACTCCGACTATTTTCAAACTACCGGGAAAAATCTCGGTAACCAGCCCCCTATTGCATATATGAAAAAGCGGGGCACATAGTATATTAGCAACATGAATGGTCGCTCTGGCTTTGTTTCATCAAATCCCGCTGCACTGTCTGTTTTGATATACTTGATTAAATTAAAGATTTCAACTTCAGTGCACGTAGAAAGAAACATGGACTTAGTACCGAAAGATTATACATATACATAGATCCTTTGTAAAATTACATGTGCGAGTTTTGTTTCCAGTGCCAGTACGCAAGAAGTGATCGTTAAATTTGTTCACTAGTGAAGTGTTATTACATTCCACATTAGCAAAGATAAGTGTGCTAGGGATCACACTGTTTGAGTTGCCTTTGAGCCTCCGAATAGCAGTCCTTATTTATTTAAGGTCGCCTGATACAGACGCAAACTTATTTAATAATATTCAGTGCGAGCTTTCCGAAGATCCGAGTTAAGCTTATTCCTCAGTTTTTTTTATATTCCCCGAGTATCTCTTCGTCTTTTACTCGAATAAAGAATCGAATAACATATCCTTCATTCGGATTCCATCCAATTCGTGAGTATGGTGTACTCATGGGTAACCCTTGGTTTTTTGCATTTCCGGTGACCCTTCACCGAATGTAGTGGAGAAGCATGTCATACGAGTGTTTGACTTTTTGCCAAAATAAATCTTAGGATAAGTTTGGATTTCTTTCATTGTATACAGCTGTCCAATCTATATTCTCTACCATAGACTGAAAAGCATCCAGTGCCTCACTGTTACAATTTCTTCTCAACGAAGGGGCAGCATGTTCACGACAGTTTCGTTTTTCTTTTAGGGCATGGTACGAAAGCAAAGATTGGCAGATGATCACTAATGTCGAAACTAAGGATTCCCAAAAATACAGCTGCGATATTGTGATTTGCTATACGCAAAACAATTAAGGTTCTGTCCGTCGTTATTCTGATGGGTGAAATGATAGTGTTCACACAATGAAATGACTCTATGACATCTATAAAACGTTGCGTTTGAGAATGGGCTATCAATAAATTTATATGAAAATCACCAATTAGAAGAACCGACACACCAATCTTAGTAGCGTATTGAAGAACCTTGCTAACAAACAAACAAAATTCATGAAAATGAGGAGCGCTACATCAGGCCGTCGCACGGTGACCGAACGACCGCAATTGGTAACGTGAATAATTGCTTTTGTTAACGGGATTCCTTGCTACACATAACGCCTGTATAGGTTCTTTTTGCGAAGGTATTTTGAGCATCGGCGTGGCTCTGTAATGTGCGCATAAGCCATGCCATGGGCACGTCCGGCGGCTGCCTTCTTTTCATGCGGAAAAGTTTGGGTATTACGGAACACCCGCTCATGGTTAATGAAACTAGCCGGTAATCATGTATAATTTTTCTTTTAGTGGTTATCAGTGGAAACTGATTTGTGTATGTGCCGAACGATATGCAGGAACGAAGTGCTTTTTTCGCAGAGCTTGAACAGTATCTAAGTTGTGGTAGATATTCTATATTTTGGGGACATTTTAACTGAGTCTGTTGCACCAATGATAGTGCTTAGCGAACCGCAGTGTGTGACAAAAGTGCTGTTTCGCTGAATACCCTAGTTCTGGACTACAACATGGAAGATGTTCGTCGCCTTTTAATGGACGCAACACAACAGAAATACACGCATTTTCAGCGTGTATTTCGCGCAGGCAGCCTTTTTTTTCACTACCGTCTCATGACTCATGACCGGCAAGATTAGCCAATAGTGCGTAACGGGCAAAATTGGCTGACAATCCTGAAGGCCGTTTCACACGGATGTACGGGACGTGAGAGCGCTAATTCAGCTGTGTAGCTTATTGCCACTGCATAAAAATAGTATCGGAAAATCAAATGGGGCAGCCCCCTAGCCTCTTGCACCCCCTCCGGAGGCCTATGAATATGGAACAAATATGGTGTGACGCCAGTCCCTACCAGTGATCCCATTATGGTGTACATTGATATTGGGTCCCGGCCAAAACAACGTAAATTCACTGGTACCTGGAATTCAGTAGGAAGCTTCCTGAAGATGAATGCTTCGTTAAGAAAGTACAGGGGGACATTGGAATATTGCTAGCTAACGAGCCAAGAAAATGAGGATGCGTGGGAGCAGCTAAAGATTAAGGTTAAAATGATCTCGATGGAAGGGGGTAGCGTGAAGGGCCACAATGAAAAAATGAAGGGAAAGGAGCTACAATGATAACTTGAACTGCTGCTTGAAATGGAGAGTGACGAACCAGGAATGTTAATAGAGGATATGAGCAAAGTGAAGGACTAGCTAGAAGCTAACGACAATGAAAAATGTCAGGCTGCCGTGGTCCGTGCACGAGCCGAAAGGTTCTGGACCGATGAGCGGCAAATAAACGCACGGTTGCTGACCTAAAAGCGATACACCCTTCAAAATTAAACCCAACAAATAGTGTACGGGGACCAGATAACTTCAGAGCGTAAAATGATAAAACGTACCTTTGAAGAACATTACCGCAAAATATTCGGTAACAAAAGACCGGTTGATCTGGGTTGTCAAACAAACTTTCTGAAGATAAAGAAACAGAGAGACAAGAAGAAAAAATGAGCAAGCGAGAAATTGACGATGCCATAGCAGGCAAGGCTTTAGGAAAGGCGCCGGGACAGGATGGGTTGAAAGCCTCTTTTGTACATGCAGTGTCACAGATATGATATAATGTGTTCGCGGAGGCATACGACGAAAAACAACTACCGCCGTCTTTTCGAACTGCCCACGTGGATTTAATTCCAAAAACAGAGGAACGTGAGAAGCTACTGTCAGTAAGCACATATATGCCAATAAGTCTCTCCAACTCTGATTACAAAGTGTTAATGAAGATTCTTGGGAACAGATTACAAACTGAGATCAAACACTTGCTTGGGCCACATAAAACATGTGACATAAAAGGCCGTATCATATGCACGATCACTCACATGACCAGGATTTGGGGACACGTAGCGACATCTCTAGTCGGTGACAGCGGTAACCAACCATCACTGAATGAGAAATAGGCGAAAAAATCGTATCTTACGAAGAAAGCTAGTTATCAAAAACGACTCCCGATTCTATACAGCAGAGACTTATTTGAACATTCTGTTAAAATTACAGTGTCGCATTACAAACCGCGTGGCTTTCCAGAGTATTTAAAATTTTACAATGGGGCCCCATGTGTTTCTAATGGGCGGTGTTCAATTGTCCTGGGAAGCCACGCGCTTTGTAGTGCGACACTGTAATTTTACCAAAATGTTGCAGTAGGTCTCTGCTGTATAGAGCCCTAAGTCGTTTTCAATAACTAGCTTTTTTTCAAAAGATATGATTTGATATGGTATGATATGATCAAGAGATATAATTTTCAAGAGATATGGCGGCAGCAACGGCAGGACGCCGTTGCTGCCGCTGAGAGATGGTGCCACGTACTGATGTCCCCTAATCCGGGGAATGTGTAGCAGCAGGGCCTTTGAATGTTGTGATGATTTCGCTGTCCGAGTCGTCATGTTGCAACTCGGCTTAACAAAGGCCTTCGATAGAGTGTTGCACAAAGTGCTATTTCTAAAAATCATGTAAGCGTTGGTGATGCGGTTATGCAAGGTCTTAAAGTGGCATATCAGGACTGCACGACACTGGTTATAACTAATAATACCCTTAGTGGAAAAAAAAGCCTGTTATATCAAGTGTCTGGCAAGGGCGTCCACTAAGCCCACCACTTTTTGCATTATATCTTGGACCTTTTCTGCTTGGCTGTTATTGTTGTATATCAAGAAAGCAGGATCAGAGGGCGGAAGAGAAACTTCATTGAGCTGCTCGTAGTTACAGGGCCTCGAGTGCCTTCATCTTAATGACACCACTGTGCATTGGCGTACGCACGGAGGGAGGGGGCAGGGGGGCGTCCCTCCCCCCTAGTCACCTAAGAAGAGGGGGGCGCAAAGTCTGCCCCTTGCATTGACTTAATAGGGAGGGGGGCGCCACGATGAACCTTCACTCCCCCTTCCTGAAGTGGAAACCTGCGCACGCCTACGCCGATGTGATGTTCGTGCAGCAATCCAAGATCGTCACTTTGAAGTGAAGCGGGAATCACGCCTCCGTTATTCCACACTAAACAACCCATGTGCACACTCATTTCTAACTTCCTTACAAAGTACGGCTTTAGCTCGTCAGAAACTTTGTTTGGCCAACCGATCTATGTTAATTCACGTACAACGCGGAGCACTTCATCTCTGGCTGTCTCCAGCTCATCTTTAACTGTGACAACATCTTTAACTGTGACAGGAAGGTCTTGTATCGGTACAAAATAAAGAAATGCTTTCAGCAGTTTCAGGCAGGGGAGCCTCGACAAACCATCAGCGTTGCCACTCGTACGTCCTGCTGTATACGTGACCTGGTAACCGTAAATTGACAGTACGCGTAACCAGTGGTGCACTCGCGCATCAGCCGCAGAGCTTGCTGGAGGCTTAGGGTCAAAAAGAGCAGTCAGTGGCTGGTGACCGTCAAAATTTCAAACCTGCGACCATGCAAGTACTTGTGGAATGTCTTGATTCCAAAAATAATGGCAAGTCCCTTTTTTTTATTTGCGCGTAATTTCGCTCAGTTGGGGTCATTGATCGAGACGCTAAGTCAACATGTTTTTCATGACCATCAACCTGAGACAGCACTGCCCCTAAGCCGTATGCAGACGCGTCACATGTCAGACGCAAATCTTTTCTGACATCATAAATCTCCAATAGCTGCTTATTACATAGCAATTCTTTGCATTCTCTGAAACATGTCACATTGACTTGACCATTTCCATGCACTTCTTTGCGTAGCAAGTTGTGTAATGGCTCATGTAGAGCTGCTAGATTTGGCATGAACTTCGCATAGAAGTTAACAAGGCCAGGAAATGCTTTGCGCTGTGTAGAATCATTTGGCTGTGGAGCATGCATGATAGCTTCCACCTTGTCTGATGCTGGGTGCAACCCATTCTTGTCAATTACATGTCTCAGATAGCGCACTTTGCGTTGAAAGAGCGAGCTTTTTTGCATTAACGCGGATATCATGATCCTGTAGCTTCTTTAGCACTCTTTCGGTTCTTTCGTAGCACTCTTGGTTATCTTTTCCTGAAATAAGGACATCATCTATGTAGCATGCAGGGCCAGGAATTCCTCGCAATATCTCGTCCATTATTGCTTGGAACGTCGCCAGAGCGTTTGCTACTCCGTACGGCAGTCTTTTAAATGCAAAAAAAAGTCACAGTTTCGCCGCAACGGCGAAGCAATGAATGCGATAGCAACAAATTGGAACGTAACGCGAAGAACGGACACCAGCTCGAAATTTCCAGCGCGTCGCTCAAGCGCAAAGGACGCAAGAAAAGAACACACACAGGACGAGCGCGATGCGTCACAGCTCGACACTTGAAGCGCACTGCTCAAACATAAAGCAGTACGCACGAAACGAACAGGTCCACAGAGGACGAGCGCGAACTGTCACAGTTGTTACTTATTTCCGTTTGAACAGCGCGCTCCTTTCGCAAACGCGGCCGCTGCAGCGGGCGAAGTGAGCTTCGTGCGCTCTGTTACTTCAGCGCGGACATCGCGAGGAAAGCACATGGCAGACAAACGTCCACTCCACAGCCCCCCCCCCCGGTCGCCTCTTCTTTCCTCGGATAAGCGCACGAATGCGACCACGCCCTGTAGGGCGAAGAGAAACGGCGTTCGTAGGAGCGGGGCGAGCTCGCCGATGCCTTTAAGTGCGTCCGTTGCGCTACTAGCGCCAGCTCGCTGGTAATGAAGAAACGCTTATAAGCGCTGGCCGTCTCTGAGTACTGTGGTAAAGGGTGTGTATATAACGCTCGCCGTTAGCCTCCTGGGCGGTCTGCGCTATGTGGCATAGTGGTTAGAGCCAAGCGCTGCGGCTCGAGAAGTCACTGGTTCGATTCCGCGCTTCGGAAGCTTTTTCGGAATTATTTTTCTTTGACACATACATACATGTATATATTATAATATATATATATAATATATATATATATATATATATATACGCAGCATGACGGCGGCGACGGCAAAAGTCAGCCGAGACTGTCCATATAGTTGCTATCGCAATAAAAGACCCAAATGAATGTACACTGGCAATAGCTCTGGGCGCAGTTGAAGTTGCAGGTAAGCCCTAGAGAGATCTAGAACTGTGAAATTTGTGCCTCCTATTACAGACGCAAAGATGTCCCCGATAAAGGCAGTGGGTACTGATCCACCTCTATACGAGGATTTATAGTAATTCTGTAATCCCCACATATCCCAACAGATTTGTCTTTCTTTGGCACTATCACAAGAGGGGTCGCCCATTCACTGTGCTTGACTTGATATACGGTGTCAGCTCTCTCAAGGTCGTGCAATTCTTTTCAACTTGCTCCAACACGGCGTATGGAACTGGTCTAGCCTTACAAAAGAGGGGTGGCACATTCTCTTTCGGAACAATGCTCCCGCTGAAGCCCCTGATTGTACCGTATCCTTTTGCAAACACTTCATGGTACTTTTTAAAAGGGAATTTTCCGTCTCAATGTTGTACACAGGTACGACTTCTGACCAATTTAACCATATTTTCAACAACCAGTTACGCCCAAAAAGCGTTGGCATGCTCAAGCTCGATTGATGCTTGACTATTACAAGCGGCATCTCATGGCGCTGTGTGCCATAGCTCACATCAACTTGCGCGGAACCCTTCACATTTACAGGCGTTCCATTGTATGTGACCAAGCGCAGGTCATTTGCGGACCACTCAGCATCCGGAAAACATTTTTCGAGTTCGATTTCCGATATTAGAGAGACCGCTGATCCTGTATCTAGTTTCATTGGAACCTCTTTCTCATTTATGCATATCCTTACTACGAAAGGAGATGTCTGTCCATCTCTCTGGTTATGCCATATTGCCAACAGTTTCGCTTCTGTTATGCTTTGGTCAATGCAATGGGTTTGTTTAGTTCGGCACATTTAGCAAAACAGCCCTTTTTCGAGCACTTGAAGCACTCACTCTGCAAAAATGGACATGCCCTAGCAAAATGCTCATCACCACACCTGAAACATCTTCCTTCTCCCTCGCGAGAAAGTCCTTCTTTCCGCGGCTTTGCTGGTTTACAGGTGGCAGTCCCTATTGTGGACGCTGTTTTGCTTTTGCTCGTTGGCTTCCTTTTAGGCGTCGGCTTGTTCTGCCAGTTGACGTCCGCAGGAGATGGAAGAATTCCTTTGGTATCGTTCTTCGTGGTTTCCATGGCGGTGGCGATGTTTAAAACTCGTTCCCATGCCGCCTCCTTGTTCGGAACGACAGCAGACGGCATCGGATATGTCCTCGCTGCGAAGACGCGAGATCAGCCGACTCGAAGACGTTCTTCAAGGAAGCCGCCGAACTCGCATGTTGCCGCTAGCCTCTTGAGCTTGACGACGAATTCTCCTATTGTTTCACTTTAGCCTTGATCTCTGCGATGGAACCTGCACCGTTCCGTGGCTATGGAACTCCGTGGTGCGTAGTTCTCGCGCAGAACTTTCGTGATATCAGCATACCTGGAGTCAGCAGGACTCTTACGCAGCAGAAGGCTTCGTAGCATCACGTAGGCTTTTTCACCTGGCACTGTTAAGAACACTTGCGCCTTCTTTGGCTCGTCGATGTTGTAGCGCTTGCGAATACCTCGAATCTTTCGATGTAGACTTCGATGCTTCAGCGTTGGGCTAAACTCAGCAATTGTTCCATCTGGCGCCGTAACCATGCTGCGATCCCTGATGCTGCTATTTGGTCTGCCGATGTTGCCATGATTGATCAGTCCAGTTTCATCATAGCAAGCTATCGTTAACACTTGTCTTGTGATTCATTCGGAGATACCATCTTCGATTCTATCGAATATACCATCTGAGATCCCATCCTCGTCGCCAAAACTGTTGTATATCAAGAACGCCGGATCAGAGGGCGGAAGACAAGAATTATTGAGCTGCTTGTTGAGCCTCGAGCAGCCTGGCCCGATGGGGCCTCGAGCAGCCTGGCCCGATGGAGGTGCGGTACTCGAGAGAGGAGGAGGGCCGTTACGTCGATCGCTGTTTACAATACATGGCGAGAGCGGCGTCCCCGGGGAACGTGACTATACATGTCTTTAGTTCCCGGCGGCTGCGATAGTACATAATTCACAGCCGCGCACAGATGTAAACACGAAGAGCCCAAGGGGACTCTCACTACGCACTGACATTGTTAACCACGAACACTTTGCCTTTGCTTATATGTGTGTGGCTTTTTAGCTTCCAGAAGTTATCAGTAACGAAAATATTAAATGGCTAAGACTGCAAATGACCGAAGTGAAGGTGCTGGTCTACGCGGACGTACTGCTTTTTTTAGTACTGCCAGCAATCAGGATCAGACATCAGCTGAGAAAAAAGCGTTGGTATATGGCATGGCAACTAGGACGTAGCGCCAGAACGCTTCTCTTGGCACTATGGACGACGACACCTGTGAAGTATCTGGGAGTGCAGCTACAGAATTACAATGAAAGCAAGTATTATTGGCTAGAGGAAACTGATAAGATGAAGGAAAAAACAGCAGTTGAACTGGCCGAAGTCTGTCAATGTTCGGCCGCGCCAGTGCATGTAATTTGTTTTTGGTTGCCAGAGTATGGTATGTTTTGCAAATTATGTTCCCGACTAGGATGCGTGTGCAAAAGATGCATAGGGTTCTTTTCTGTATTTCTATTGCGTTCAAGTTTTTAACGCGTGAGTCGCACCAATTTGCTTCGTTCAGTTTGCAGTGGCGGACTGGGGCTTGCTCACCTACTTATCAGGCAGCTTTTCTCAAGTTTCTTTTTTTACGAGAGCAAAGTGGCGGTTTCTTATACACAATGACACAGGTACGAGTGACAAGTGCCCTGCCATATTTCGTCATAACGTACTGTGAATACAGTGGGCAAAGTGCGACTGTGTACCTGCGTGAAGTGGTTATATCGTTTCGTGTATCACGCTCGTGGTTTTCTTTGTAATACTTGTTCACCATTATAAGGATGTGTAAAGACTTAATCGATGTAATGTAGCCAATACCAATATACAGAGCTCTTAACTATGGAGGCCAAGAAAATGGCGTTTTAAAGCGTGTGAAAGGGTGCCCATGAAATCTACAGTAAAATATTTCATTAAACTACATACCAGTGGCTTGCCAGGTAAAACATGTTTACACCGGAAAGTTATTTACGTACCATTGGCTGTTGTCTGCTCACTCTGCAAAAACCGGAGGCTATTGATCGTGCATTCATAGATTGCTGAAACGCAGTCTTCCACTGGGACCATTCTACAGTGAACAGTTAAAAAAGCTCTTCGCATTACATCAACAGGTATACAGTTTCGGACCACTCATAATTATGATGGAACACCCTACGACATGTTCATGCTCCTGAGCCTCCATAGCTTGTGTAAAACAAGGATGGGAGTACGCCTTGCCGATGTAAAAGTTTGTACAGTACGAGAAAATTTCATTGCAAGCATTACAGGTCTTAGATAACTGTATCGTGCGGAAACCGAGCTTTCCGATTGGGTGGCTATCCTAGGTAAACTAGTAAAACTTGAAACAATTTCAATATGACCATATTTTTTTAGTGCGAGTGATCTGTTTTTATATATGTATATGTGTATTCACTTGGTGCAGTTTGTCAAAGCAGGCAATAAAGAAACAGAACCAGGCGTGGCTCCGTGGTAGAATACTCGACGGCCGCGCAGAGGGCCTGGGTTTAAACTTCCCTCGATCATGGATATTTTTTCTCATTGTGCGCGATGTCAATTGCGAACACCGGCGGCGGCGGCGGCAGACAACTACGGCGCCAAAATAGGCGCTTGTTGTGACCTCATAGCAGTTTCGCTGTAAAAACTGAGCAGCGGTAAGGAGCGTTGGCATTTATACATGTGGCATACAAGACTGAAGCGTTATCGTTGGTGACCACGTAAGTTCCAGAATAAAGTCTACTTTTCGCGTTGTGCGCGCACGCTTATCACGACAAGTACCAAAATAATCGGGAACGCTCCCAAACATTCTGGCGCGGCCTGCGCAAGGCAGTGGTTGCACGAGTAACGGGCCGGTTACATAAAAATAGAAAAAGAAGGGCGCGTAGCACTGTTACTGAACATACGGGCAGAACATACACTATTGTCATTTTACCTGTAAGGTAGGCGACTGTTCCCGACTGAATACCGAGCTGAGACTCGAAGAACTTTGTAACCATCGATAAGATGCCGATGGCGAACATTTCTGCAGAGAAGAAAAAGAAAAGGATAGTGAGGAATGTTTTTTAAGGTATGTGTAAGTAGTATAACCAAAAATTTTTTTCGGTGGGGGGGGGGGGGGAGGTTCAGCCATACTTTATGTATGTTAGTGCGTGCGTTTGCATGCGTGCGTGTATATATATACATGCAAAGCTGAAAATTTTCGGGGCGGGGGAGGGGGGCTGAACCACTCCATCCCCCCCTGGCTACGCCACTGGTATGTGTATCCCAGTTTCCTTCGGCGTTTACAAGGAGTGCTGGTCACCCTTCGGAAATACCCTAGGCACCATGACCAGAATTTGGGTACATGTGCACGTAGCGCCATCTCTCATTGGGGACTGCAGTGGTCTGCCGTAACTGAATGGCAAATAGGCGAAAAAAATCACATCTCTTCAAAAAGACTAGCCATCAAAAACGACTACCGTTTCTATACAGAAGACAGCTATTAGAACATTCTGTTAAAATTATAGTGTCGCACTACAAACCGCGTGACTTGCTCGAGTGTTTAATATTTTACAATGGAGCCCCATGTGTTTTAATGGGCGGCCTTCAATTGCCCTTGGAAGCCACACCCTTTGTTGTGCGATACTTCAATTTCGCGAAAATGCTCCAGTAGGTCTCTGCTGTATAGAACCCCGAGTCGTTTTTGGTAACTAGCATTTTCATGAAGTATGGCTTTTTTCGCCTATTTCCCATTGAGTTATGGCAGGACGCCGTCGCTGCCACCGACAGATGCAGCCACGTACAGATGTCCCCAATCCTGGGAATGAACGAAGTTTGACTCCTTTTCAGCAAATCATATCTCACTAAACCTGAACTTGCATGCACTACGACAGCGCTGCCACGTTCGACACAAATTAAGCGCATCAATGCGCTCGTCTTTTTAAATCGTTTCTGAGAGCAACATTTGGAATGGTTTACCGTCTTACTCGTCATAACAGCGGTATGAGTCTGAAGGTCATATACTGTGGCACTGCACATTAATGATGACGACAAAAGGCTCTTTAATGTTCATTGTACGATGACATTTATTCCGTTTCATCGTGACTGTCCCGTTTGCAACGACACGGTCCAGTTCCTCAGGTGTCTCATATCACTCTTTATCGGCAGTGCATATCACCGTATCGAAGGTGCCTCTGCTCACTTCGCTTTTTCAGAGGCAGTCTCTCCTCTGCAATAAATTCTGACATCGGCCCCTATTACACCCCCAATAAACAAAAGAAATACCACCACTTCTGTCACTGATTTTGCGCTTTTTTGTGCTTAAGTGCTTGGACTGCGCATTCCTTTCGTTTTTCACGTATGAATTGCCGTACGTGTCAGAATGGCCAAGTCATTCTACTTCTGAGACGCGCCAGCGAACGGTCGCAGCATGATCGGCTCCTATGCAGGGGCGATAGCGCCCCGTGCCAGCCGCGGTAACAGGATGACCATCGAAGAAGATGAGGATTACGAGATTGTACTGCCTACTTTGCCCTCCGGTCGCGTTATTCATAACACGTTGTTCTTGCACGGAGACGTGCGCGTGAGGTCCTACAAGGTCGAAGACTTCCGAGACGCCGTCGCCACTGCTGGGGTGCTCCCGGGCATCGTTGCGTTAGGGGCGTACCAGATCAACCATGTCTGGGCAGTGACCCTGCACACCGGAGAAGCCACGAATAAACTGGCCGCGAGGAAGGAACTCAAAGGCCGCCGCTTTATCGTTTTCGATCCTGAGGGCCAGTGGGTCAAACTTCGCCTGCATTCGTTGTTTATGGCGTCCAAGACAAAGACATCCGGACAGCTTTCGCAGTGTTCGGGAACACCACCGAAGTGGCGCGAGAGCGTTGGCCTGTCCTAGGCTTGCGACAATAGGGCTCCACACCGAGTACCGTGCTCCTCAACTTGCAGTCTGTAGTGAGGGTGGATGACCTTCCCCATCAGGTCCGAGTTGCCGGGAGTTGGCCCTCGTGGTGGTGCCTGGGCGGGAGATGCAATGCCTGCGTTTTCACGGCTTTGTAAACGTTTGAAGAGACCGCCAAGTGCCCCGGTGTTCTAAGTACCGGCTTCACGGACACGCGGACGCGGACTGGGTCCGTACCTGCGCGTCAGAGACCTGGCTACCAAAAGCGGGCGAATACGAGGAATTCGTGGACGTCGCCGAGGCTGAGGACGCAGCGAGGCGTACTGACGAGGCAGGAAAGCGGGCTGGGCCACTGGACACGTCGGCGCCTTCCGGCGGAGAAACCCTGAAAAGGGATGGTCCGGTGGGCCAACAAGCTGTAGGTGACTCGTCTGGGTCGGTGGTCAACCAGGCGGGAACTCAGGTCCTACCAGCGTCTTCAGGAGACGACGCCGGCAAAGGTTTCGTACCAGCGCTTCAAAGAGCGGTGGGTGACTCGGCTGGGTCAACCGAGACTACGGTGAAAGCGAAGGAGAGCGCTCAAGCACGCAAGGTCGACGAGTCCGCACGGGCCGCAGCCGGGAAAGAGTGGCGTTCACACGCCTGCCAACGTTACCGCGCCGTCGAAGTGCCCCCACCCCAGGCCAGCAACGATGGGACTCGAGCGATGGCGCCTGGCGTCGAGGAACCCCGGCAAGGACTGCCCAAGTACGGCAGTGATCCCTTCAACCGCGCGCCGACGTTTCGGCCGACAAGCGCGGCAACAACGCAGAGCCCGTCGGGCAAGTTCCAGCAGAATGCGTTGGCGGGCTAGTTGGTGAGAATCCGTAGTGCTTTTTTAGAGCAAAAAAAACACAAGAAAAAGACATAATGCTCGCTGTGTTCTGTCTTCTTCCTTGTGGTGTCGTTTTTTGCGCTACAAAAGCACTATGGAAGTTCAAGGAGTTGCGCCGGATGGCAGCGCGCTGGCGATGGCGCCGTCTAGCCATGTGCTATAGACGCGAGAAGTCGGCGCAATGCTGCTGGTCTCTTTTCCTTTCGTAAAAATGGCGCCTGCCTTTCCATTAAAAGTCCCCACCATAAAGTTTAGAGGACTGGCCGGGAAAAGAAGCCAGCTCTATCGACTTGTAACAGAACGCGACATAGACGTGCTAGCGATGCAGGAAACGATAATTGACGGCGATGAAGAGACCAGCAGCATGGTGCAACGTTTCGCGTCAAGATTTTTTTTGTTTTTGTAGTTATCCACGCAATGAGCACATCGGCTGGCTGCGTACTTTTTGTCAAGAAGGTGCCGGAGCTTCAAGTGCACGCCGATTGTTCGTGTGAGGGAGTGAGGTACTGAACTGTATCGAACAACACGGGGGGTCGTGTGCGTGTACGCACCCACAAGGCCGAAAAGGGGTTTTTTCACGGCGTGAGCTCGGCTCAAGTGCTGGAAGGCAGTTAGTATCGTTGGGCGTTTTATCTGTGTCCTCAGTGCGCACGACAAAACGACCCCGCATTTCAGAGAAAGGGCACCGATATTTTGACACGTATCGCCTTGTCGTCTGCCTTTCAATTTGCGGCCGTTCGTTACTTTTACGCTTCGTAAACTTGTGCATCAACGCATAAGGTTTTCAAAGTTACATAAAACCTTTCCTGTGTCAATGATACAAATAGCTTACTACGTGAGCCTTCAGTACGAAATCAAGCATTTTGACGCAAGAACGCGTTTGAAGCCAGATGCTCTCGAGTGTCCGGGTTATCGTGAACGATACTATCCGAGCCAAGTCCGAAGCTAACATCCCAGCTTCCCATGCGTACAACACTCGAAGCGCCAGTTTTCCCTCTAGGTAATGTGAGAAACTCTATGGGGAGTGTAATCTAGCAGCGACTGTCCACCGCAATGACTCGTTATTTTGTTTGCCAATAGATGACGCCAAAATCGGGCATGCTTTCTTTAGCTGTCGGTTGATGGCGCTGTGGGCAGCCGCCCAGAGCGCAGGCCACGTGCTCGCGTTTCCCTTCATAAGGACGCAGTGATGTACACGCGATTCGAAGGCCCTAGCCATGCAATACTCGACCGCGTTGACGTACCTGTCGGACATCCTTCCGAAATATACCAGTTACGATCTAGTCCCGGTATCATTTTCTGGCCACTGCTTAGTCCACTGCTCTATGGGAAGTTCAAAGGGAAGGAACTCATTCTCGTAGGAAACGTGTAGATTAAATACCAGGCACTGACTACGGTGACGGGGCCCGTCAGCGCAGTACCGTCGTAAAAGTGACGGGGCCCGTCACCGTAGTGTAAATTGTAATAGTGACGGGGCCCGTCATAATAGCGACGTACTTAGAGTGACGGGGCCCGTCGTCGTAAAGCTGTGACTACGGTGACGGGGCCCATCAGCGCAGTACAGTCGTAAAAGTGACGGGGCCCCTTTAGGGCACTGACTATGGTGACGGGGCCCGTCAGCGCAGTACCGTCGTAAAAGTGACGGGGCCCGTCACCGTAGTGTAAATTGCAATAAAGACGGGGCCCGTCATAATAGCGACGTACTTATTAACGGGCCCCGTCATCGTAAAGCGGTGACTACGGTGACGGGGCCCGTCAGCGCAGTACCATCGTAGAAGTGACGGGGCCCCTTTATCGTAGATATTTGGTTGTTTTAGACGTCCTCGTTTCCTCGTCGTGTGGCGTTCGTGGCGTTGTAGTTACTTGTGTGAGGCAATAAAGAAAAAAAAACGTTCTTGGTGGTTGGTTGGCGCGATCTCCATGGAGTGTTGGGCTGCAGGTCGTCTGTTCGATTCTTCCCGTTTTTTTCTTCCCTTTTTTTTCAGGTTTTGCGTCAACATCAACGTTACTGCTCTGACGGAGTCTTAACTTTTTCGTTCATGTCTGGGCGGTTAGACAGCCCTAGCGTTCGGATGATCCGTTGTTCCTAGGCTTGTGCGAATATTCGAGCACTTCGAATATTCGAACGAATATTGCACTATTCGAATTCGCTTCGAACGAATTTAAATTCTAGGAAATTTCGAAGTATTCGAAATGAACGAATAGACATATATAAACCGCATGTAACCCCCTGTAAAGGTGGTTTCACTGCAGTAGAGGTGTGCTATACCGGAAACACACCTTTCCAAAAGAAATCCGCACTGCCGCCAAGCCCCACTTCAAGGTTAAATGAACATGTAGTAAAACCTTGTTAATTCAGAGTCACTGGGACTGTGACAAATTTAATTAAGCGGGTTTTCGAATTAACCAAACATACAAAAGGCGGGATGCAAGGAACTTAGTATTACTGGAAGTAATCAGGTGGTCGTTTGCTGTGCCTCCTAGTTTGCGGCCAGAAGGGTTTTTTCCAGCAATACTTGGTCCGAATTTTGCCGTTAAACCGGGAAACGGCGGGCCTCGCTGAGGCCAGTGCAAGAAAAAAAAAGAAAGAGGGGAAAAAAACGGTCTCGTGGTCAACTGAAATGCACGCCTGCGGAAAGAAGATGTGCTTCGCTGCAGCACAGTGATGACACACGGGCAGCATGTCACCTGCTCCCCACAGCGTCAGTGCGTCATGATGCGGCCATTCGCCCATCCTTTCTGGTAAAATAAAGAATGTAATAATGACCAGTGTGACGGAATTCGCGATGTGTTCTGGGTGGAAAACGACGATCATTGAAGCTTTCGAACTGAGTTTTCGAAGTAGGCGTTGCGGGCAAGTACTCCGCCAGCAGTGCAAGTGCGCAAATTGCCGGAACAACGCCAATCGGAGGTTCACACACATCGCGAATTCCGTCAGACCGCCCTTTATTAATTTCTCTATTTTCCCAAAAAGAATGGGTAAATCATGACGCACTGACGTTGAGAGAAGCATTCGTCATGCTGCCCGCCTGTCACCGCTGTGTTGCAGTGAAGCACGTCTTCTCTTCCGCAGGCGCACATTTCAGTTGACCACGAGACCGCCTTTTGTTTTGTTTTTTTTTCTTGCGCTGGCAGCAGCGAGGCTGGGATGCTTCATTTGTCGCGGCTAAATCGGGATCGGGAATTGGCACATGGCACCCAAAGTTTTTGAATTAACCGGGCTGGTACTCACCGCCGCTTCAAATTATCCACTCGGATTTACATTGCAGAATACAGGGCCATAGAAATCCTTCTAATTATGCGGCATTTCGAAATAAAAGTTCGAATTAATGAGGTTTTACTGTATTACCCTCACATCGATTCATCATTCTTTAAGTTTAAAAGCTTGTTATACCGGCTTATATGCCCTATTTATAGTAAATTTTAATTAACATATTTACAGGTTATCACTTGCATTCAACCGAAAGTCAAATCCTACTAGTCAAAGTTGCTTCGAATTCGCTTCGGACCTAAAATTTACTATTCGCACAAGCCTAGTTGTTCCTATGCGACCTCGGTTCTAAACGCGCTGAATAAGAAAATGTTTCCTTTTTTTTTCTTTTTTCAGTATTGTTTCCCAATACCGTCCCGAGCTTCCGGCTAGTCAACAATAGTTACTCATGCGTGGTAGCACGGCTCAGCGCGGGAGGGCGGAGCCAGTTACAGGGACGCGCCATGGGCGCAGCGAGGACAGCCAGTCAAATCAGCAATGTTCCCTCCGAGATCCCTTTCGACCATGGAAAGCATTTCTATAAAAAATCCAGGAAGACTTCAGGCGCAGGTGGCTGTTGTGGTCGGCGGTGCACGTCAGTACGAAAACATTTCGTTAACGGGCTCCGCTCTCCCACGCTGAGCCGTGCTACCACGAATGAGTAACTATTGTTGACTAGCCGGAAGCTCGGGACGATATTGTGAAACAATATTGAAAACAAAAAAAACGGAAAAATTTTCTTATTCAGCGCGATTAGAACTGAGGTCGCATAGGAACGCTAGGGCTCTCTAACCGCCGAACGAAAAAGTTACGACTCCGTCAGAGCAGTAACGTTGACGTTGACGCATAACCTGACAAAAAAAAAATCCGGGAGGAATCGAACTGACGACCTGCAGCCATAATACTATGGAGAGCGCGCCAACTAACTACGCCACGAACACCACACGACGTGGGCGTCTACGACCAAAAAAATCTACGGTAAAGGGGCCCCGTCACTTTTA
>NW_023615132.1:0-40001 GCF_013339695.2 Rhipicephalus sanguineus | reverse complement strand
CACGCACCCTATCTAGGCGAAGTAGCGCATGCGCAGGGGGATCGAAGGTCGCGCCAGCGCTATTTACTCGGTCACTAGTCCACTTTCGGGCTTCCGCTGTACTTTCTTCGGCGCTTTCCGCCTCTCACTCTTTTCGCTATCACTCTCATTCAATCTCCGCGGCGCTCAATGGTGACTCCTTCATCATTCGCTGTACAGTGTTCTCTCCGTTACGACGAGGACGAAGCAAAACCCACGAACGGGCGCCTAAGAGCCGTGCTCTAATGTGTGCGGCACCATAGCGCACACTGGCCTTTAAAAGAATTCAACAATTTACGTACGTGTGCACAGGTGTCCTTTCTCGCTTTATCATTCTCACTGTCGCGAAACACTCCATTAACCATCATTACTGTCTCACAAAAGGCTTGCAAAACTACCTAGAGGGCAAAATTGGAGCCAGGCGCTCCGAATATTGGTTGTGACTGGATGGGACCCCAATGTGAAACGTCCAACTGTGACCTGGGCACCGATGGCACGAGGGCGCGACTGGGAACCTGCATGCGGACGAGGGGCTCGATGCTTTACACATCACCAAGCCACCCCATACTCTGCAACAGAGGACCCTACTCCCTAGACCTTGCTATGCAACGATTCTTAGGTACTATAGAGAAAATAGACAAATCTATCCCACCCCCATATCAAACTCGGCGCTGGGCAGGCGACCGTGCTATGAAGATTACAGACGAACACTTACATAAATCTGCACACTCTCACCTGATATACCCCACAGCGTATGGGACATATCCGTGGTGTGGAGCACACCAACACTTTTTCACATCACGTGGAGTGTGCGGAGCACGGAAAGCACACGACAGAAATGGCACATGCGACGAATGGGAGCGCGCTGTCCAGCCCGGTCCTGAAAGATCAGCTACGACTGATCCAAAGAGCTGAACGGATGGCTCGTGCCAGTGGGGCCTTGGAAAGGGGCACCACCCTGCCGGACAGGCTACGCTTTTCACCCCATATTCCCTGCGGGGCACTGGGGTTCTAGCCGTCTGGTTTCTGTACACAATAAGTTTTACACTACTACTACTACTACAGTTCTACACTTCTAATTCGCAAGCTGCCGGCTAGTACTTTTGAGCATCTACACATGCATGTGTGAAATAAAGGAAATAAACCATTTCCTTACTACCCACCTTTTGAAAGCTTGTCATTTGGCACTGTTGAGATATCAGATAATGTCCGGAAGTTAAATGACAGTATAAGGTCCCTTGCAAAGGATATGTGGAAAACAGCTTTAATGCTTCCACATGAATGACAAAAAACAACTGATCACACTCGGGCTACACACACAGTTTTAGGGGCGAAGCTCTTTAGGGTGTGGGTCTGTCCCTCCTCTGTAGTATGTAGCAGTAGATGGTGCTGTCGTAGCCACCTAGACGGTTAGAGTATTGGTGGCAGAAAATTAGAGAGAAAGAACAAAATAAATATTGGAAAAAAATAAGGACAGTCGGCCGTAAAGGGCAGGAAGTGGGCTAAAAATTTGTTTTTTTTTCTGTAGTAAGATAGATTTTATCGAAGTAGAGCATTAGGCCAACATAAAAAAAGAGATCTTTTTTTTTGTCGAGCCAGGTGGCACACTTGTCACCGCCCCGTTATAAAGGGGACGCTCATAGCATCCATTCATCCATCCATCTAGTTCTTCGAAAGATCCCTAGATGGCGCGGAGGCGCTCGCTGCGTTGCAGATGCGTGCTCTAGTCCCCTCCTCCCTCTCTCGCCTCGCGACGCCGACGCTCCGCGCTCGCGGCGTTGCAGATGCGTGATCTAGTCCCCCCTCCCCCCCTCTCTCGCCTCCTTTTGATTGACGACTCTCTGCTTTGAAAATGCCCTTTAAACGTTAGCGCTAGAAACAGGAAGTGCCAGAAGACGCAGCGCGTAGCGAGAATGCACTGGCCACTGAACATTCTGAAGCCTCCAAAATGACAAGGGTTCGACAATATTAGAAATTTCATAGCACTGATAGTTCGCAAGAACACTCAGGAGCTGGCTCATGTCTTCAATTTCAAGAAGCACTAATTTAAAAATAGGCGCGTAGGTTTGGAATGCGCAGGGCAGCTCATGCTTCACATTTGGTTTCACAATTTGAACACAGTACCAAAACGATTTTTTGCTGCATTGGAGTTCATCGCACATGTTCTTCTCATGTGTCTGACTCCACTTTTCGGCGGCAGCAGCGTAGTAACGTGAATGTCTGCGACAGTCGTTAAGCGGTCATTCTCGTCAAGGAGGTCGAACAGACTTGTAACATCTGATGCGAAGACCTCGGTTGGATCACGCCAATGACTGATGAGTGTGTGCAAACTAACTTCCAGTATGGGATAAAACTTCGTGTGCCAGGGTACTCTCTGCCTCAAGTTCCTTAATGATTGAGAGCACGGCACACGAATTAGTCTTCAGAAACCTCATCTTAACGAGCAAGTCGTGCACAGCTTCAGGCGATGAAGTAAGACTCTTGAACTTGTCACACTTCGTTCCCTTGGCTTTGTCGCTTCCCAAGAAAGACAAAATGGCGCGCCAGTAGTCCAAAATATCTTCTAGAGCTTCATAAAAAGAGAACCACCGCGACGGACATACGGTTTTCAGCGACTTCAAGGACATGCCCATGGCCAAGCACACAAGACCAATCTTACGGCGGAGCTCCCGCGACGACTTCAACAGGGCAGGAAAGTGCACAACAAAATCTTGAACTACGTTAAACGAGCTCGTCCTGATTCCATCCTCCAGAGATTGAGTAGGTGGCACGGATCTTTGAAGTGAAGCGCCTTGAATTCGGGGTTGAAGGTAGAGTTGCAAGTCCTTGTGAAGCTTCTGCATATAGGAAGCTGAGTCGGAGCAAAATACAGCTATTTACGTCGCCTAATACAGCTACGCGCGGTAAACTTTAAATCGGTCAAACCAGAAGATGTATCAATGAGCGCTTAGAACTTGACCTTTCGATAAAAAACGGAACCAGTACAATAAAAATTTGGGCGTGTTGATGTTGGTCCAGGTCTGATTGACCCTTGAAATCGGAGTTTATCGGATAAATCCGAATTGTCAAAAGTTTTACCGGCGAATGTTTATCGGGTTTTTTCGGATAAAACCGAAAACACGGAGCCCTACGTATAGGGCACGGGCCGAGACGTTGGAGGCTGTTGTGGGGATTTACGGGTGGCGCGCAGGAGTTCGTAATTTCCTCGGAGAGGATGCACGATGGCTTCAGTCGGTCGATGTAGATGCGAACATCCTTCCCGCTTATTCGCAGGTTGAATGTTTTATCGTCACGGCAGATGACCTTATATGCAGGGGGTCGGAACGAAATGTTTTTCGTTTCGGTTTTAGTTTCATTCCACCACAAAAAGTTCCGTTCCATTTCTGTTCCGAAACGAAAGAAAGAACGTTCCGTAACGGTTACTAACGGTTTTTAAATGCAAAAATTTGAAGTTAAGGTAATCATAAAAAAACATTGGATTTGTGATATAGTCACTTGCCCTCCTCTTAATTAAGAAAGTGGGATAGGAGTAACGCGTTCGTTAACACGATAGGAGAAACACGTTCTTTCCACGTTCTTCAGAGGAGTGGAAGTAACTGTACCACGAATTCCTGCCAACTAGCACAAACCACTTCTATATGCGCTTCAAAGTCATAGTATTTATTTTCTCATGAGTCAATTACGATTTTTTTAGCGGGCTCAATGCTTTGTGTCAAGGGAGTGAGCACGATCTCAAGAGCAGCACGTGATTGAGTGCCTCTGTACGATACCGCTGGCCTCATAAAAAAATCGTCAAGCCTGCGCGGAACACGTAGCACAGTCACAGCGTAAGCAGGAAGAGCGGCCTTTCTAGAGCCCGTTCTATACTCTCTTGGGGAATTTAATACAAGTACGCATGCATGGTATCCGCTACGCCATAAATCATCATAATTTTTCTGAAGTAGCAAAGCACCCACTATGACATTTTTCATCATTCTTCGGAGAATCGTGGTACCTGCTACACATCTGAGAGGCATTATGTTTACTTTGTGCTGTGGCTAATGACGATAAAGAATTATGGCTGAGCCCTTTGTAACGGGTTGAAATCATTCAACTACTGACTCCTTGAGCAAATCGCATTGTGTGACGCTAGCTTGCTATTTTACACTTCTGCCACGCACAGCTAGGCAGAGGAATATTTTTGCGAAGAAGTTACAAGCACCAGCGTGACACTGTGGTTGAATACTCGACTGCCACGCACAGCTAGGTGCGAGTTAAAATCCCATCCGATCCAAGAAATTTCTTTCTCATTTCATTTTTCCTTGTTTCACGCGATAGCGGTTACGGACACCGGCGGAGGCGGACAACTATGGCGCCAAAATCGGCTGTTGTCATCTCATAACAGCTTTCGCTGTAACAAACTTCAGTGCCGACAATGCCCTCTCCACGCTGGCCTGCGTGACAGGCGCGCAAAAGTCCACTTGCGTTAAAATAAACATCTCTGGTTGCCACCGTATTTGTTTTTCGCACAATTTTAAAATATATTTGCTTTGGATTTCCTGCCTGAGGTACGCACTAATACTGAACCCTGAGATATGCATCATTGCTCACGTTGGTTTCACTCCAGAACGAAATAATAGATAACGTTTCGGTTGCGTTTTCGTTCCGGTCGAAAATATCGTTTTTTCCGTTTTTCGCTTTTGGTTTTCGTTCCGTTCCGACACCCTGCTTATATGGTCCGGAGTAGGGCGGCTGGAAGGGTGTACGTACAGTGTCGTCGCGGAGAAAGGCATGTGGGCATGTTGCCAAGTCCTTAAACACTAAGGGGTTCGGCTCGGTGTGACGTGCCTCTGGCGATGGGCGCAGTGCGCCCATCGTGCGACGGAGCCGAGCGATAAAGACTGTAGGGTCCGAGCTGGTGATGTCGGGAGTTGAAGCGGAGAGAAGTTCCCCAGGTAGGCGAAGTGTTGCCCCGTAGACAAGTTCTGCGGGCGTGGACTGAATGTCTGGTTTGAAAGTGGCGCACTTATCTCACAGGGGGTCTATATATCGTGAAAAGCTGTGTAGAAATATTGCTAATTAAAGCTCACTGGCTATGAGATGCCAACCACTCTGCGTCACTTACATCTGCATTGCGGGCTACATATGGAAGTATACAGAGGTTTTATGCCTCTTTGTTTAGTGATTCTTTCGGCGCGTCTTAGCTAAATTACATCTTATTACCTAAACCACTTAATCTAGCTGACAGTGTGCCTTCACGAGAAAACTTTCAGAATCCAAGCTGTGTGTAATGAGAAGTTATGTTACAGCGATGCTGTATACGGCAAGGGCAATGATGAAAGACAAATATGCGAAGGAACCTCACTGTATGTGGGTTTCCGATGATGCAGTTCTCTCACTATTAATACTAACGCTGAACTTTAAAACTCTGTCGCAACCTCACGGCTTGCAGGGTTGCGCCAGGACGCCGGCTCATTGTTCTGGCGTGGGCGGAGTGCCACGGAGGACGCGCCGAGTGTGGCGCTGCTTCGGGCAGCCGGCGCCATTCCGCTGGCGCTGACCAATGTGCCCGAGCTTTGCATGTGGGGCGATTCGAAGAACCTGGTGTATGGTTGCACGCGGAACCCTCACGACACGCGCCGAAGCCCCGGTGGAAGCAGTGGTGAGTGGTTAGGACAGGAGTCTCAAACTCACATGCTAGCGGGCCGCAGTCACGAAATTTAGCCTCCCGATGAGCCGACATGGTGAAGATTAAAGTTGGGGAGGAGGGTGGGGGGGGAGGGGTTGAACAAAATCTCAGCTAACGCTGCAAGCTCACAGAAGGCCTTTCTATATTTCATGCATGGGTCATTTCTAAAAGGCATTTGATGTTAGGTTTCGTGAAACACATCAGTACTGATCTCGAGAATGACTACAATCTGGAAATCTGGACGCACATTTTGAAACAAAGAGTCTTTGCTCCACGATTATGTTTTAACACCAAGTGATTGATGGGTGCCTCACGACAAATGAAGTGGTTGAGGCCAGTCACTTCTGTGTAGGTCACGAACATACCCATAACAAAAAAAAACCAATATGGGAAAAAGCGTAGAATATGGGACGAGCAACGCAGCTACCACCTTCACAAGTACCAAAATTAGACGGTAAATGGACTACAACATAATTTTACGGCATTAAACCAAAGCCAGAAATAGCTCTACTGCCCTAATCTTCTAAGACGTCCACAATGAGCAAGAGTCGTCAGGTCGCCCATCAATCGACTTTATGTGTGCGTATGGTGGCTGTGTTTGCGATTTATAGCACGCATGGCGGACGTACGCTAACGATTGCAGAACTACCACCACTGGAATCGTTGTCGTGAACAGTGACGTCATTCTGGTCGGCTGCTTGTTGCGCTCATCTGCGTCTATGTTTCGGTTTTGCCGCTGAATTTGGTAGAATGTCATTACTCCGCAATATTTACCAAAGGCCGCTTTCTCGAATTCTATAAGCGACAATATATGCTATTCGCCACAATAATAATAACAATATCTGGGGATAAACGTCCCAAAACGACGATATGATTATGAGAGACGCCGTAGTGGAGGGTCCCGGAAATTTCGGCCACCTAGGGTTCTTTAAATGCACCTAAATCTAAGTACACGGGTCTCAAACATTTTCGCCTCCATCGAAAATGGAGCTGCCGCGACCGGGATGCGATTCCGCGACCTTCGGGTCAGCAATCGAGCTCCATAACCACTAGACCACCGTGGCGAGGCTCTTTGCAGGAAGGACTTCAGTTCTTCAGCTTGACGCCACCACCTGGGTCCACTGCCGTAATAGGCGATATTCAAAAGTCACAGCGCCGTCTGTCGGCAATCCCATAAGCCAATCCGCCACGTTTTGTCGGGCTCGAAAACGAAACCAGTCGCATATCGCAGCCTTTCTGGGCTATGGCTACTGGTTTTTTATCTCCGTTCTGCCACGAGGTCCCAATGCTTCGCGCGCTGTTCAGGCAACGAGGAAGCCCTGACAATGCCGGGAACAAGGTAACACTATTTTTAATCGAATGTTTACCTGAACGAAGAAAATGAATGTACCGACGCCAACTTGTTTCGAGAACAAGATCCGCACTATGCTTTGGTGAGGAAATGATCGGCGCGCGCAGAAGCGCCCTTCAACTTCAGTTCTTATTTCTCCGTGCTATTTAGTTGCTCGCCTGCAACATAAGCTAGACTTGTAGAAGAATATATTACGATTTATGCATTTTAAAAATTCGGGGACGCTTAAGCTTCGCCTTTAAGAGTTGAACGCGATAGCGATATCCGGCCCCATCCTCATTGTGCTCTATTTCGCTTGTCATTATGTTCAGTCGCCCGGTCTCACACGCACACACGCACATACTCGACACGCCTATAGCAAAGGTAAAGGTTTCCGCCCTCTTTAAGAGCACTTTATGACAACAGTGTATCCACTACCTGTGTGTATGAGAATGCGCGCACTAATGTGTAGGCCATTTGTGATGGGTGGCATGCTTTAAACCAGCAGCAATTACGCGCGTGATACTCTTTCGAAGTTTCGATGCACCCACTACGTGTTCGTGAGGGAATACGCGCAGTAATGTGTGTGCCTTTTGCAATAGATGGCCGGCTTTAAACTACCAACTCGTTATGCAGTTCACGTGGTGTGACGCCCGATGGTGATATACGCTTGCACCCCGTTCTACTGCGATATTACACCTCGTACTGTGACACCTGTACACAGGACGCGTATGCTTGTGAAGTATTAAAGTTAATTTCAGTGCAGTTCCAAGCAATGGAGTGGGTCTGTGTTTCCGGCACGTCACATAGACGGCAGTTAACAGAAGAAACAAAAATACGTTTTCTTTTTTACCATGTGTTTACCGGCAGTGTTTCAAAGCGGAGTTTACAGAATAATGTTCTTCAATTAGGAGGAATATACATTTTGCGCACACGTTTCAACACATCGTGGCCTGAAAGATCGTAGTACAATGAACGGTACAACGGAGGCGGGAAGAGCAAAGCTAGCAAATCTTTTTATAGTACCTAGCGCGAGACTGTGTACAGGTATTCCATAGAAAAGCGAGCTTCAAGGAATCGAACTGCGAGGTAAACTTCATGAATCCCCTCAAACACGTGCGTTCGGAAAAGTTTGGTGAAACAATAGAACCTTGCTTGCGAAGGCGCTATTCTGTTCTGGGATGTCCTTCAGCAAGCACTGAAGAAAAGTTTTGTCATTAATTCTCACACGATACGTTATCTTACACCAACATCGCTTGATGAAGTGCCATATGATATACTTTTCCTCATGGGTATGCACAGCGTATGGAGACACTATCAGACCGTAACGCAGAACCCACCATTTCTTCAAGCATACACTTGAATGGAATGGCTATTCACCAATATAATGAGAACTAACAGACAATCGCCAAGGAAAGTACAGGGGGTGTTATCTGTAGTATTTAGAATGTAAATGTGAAGAAATAAAGTGGACGAAAAGATGACTTGCCGCCGGCAGGGACCGAACCTGCGACCTTCGAATAACGTCCGATGCTCTACCACTCAGCTACGGCGGCGGTCATCCTCCCGTCCACTTTCTGGGGTATATTGTTGATTAAACCTAGGAGTTGTTAGTCAGTGCCATCGCAGCCATGGCGGCGAGTGTGGAACACTCTTTTTTGCCTCTTGGCGTCACGTAGCACGTGATCTTTTTACGAGTTGGCAGCTGACCAGTAATCCCTCGCATCTACCTGAAGGCATTAAGTCTGCCAGGACGAGACCCTCGCTATGAATGAAGGAAAGCTATTTTTCAAGGGCTCGTTTATCTTTGTTAGACACAATATTATGAGAAGACAATAACGCGCAAGGAAAGTACGGGGGTGTTATCTTAGTATTTAGAATGTAATGGAAGAAAGTAAAGTGGACGAATGACTTGCCGCCGGCAGGGACCGAACCTGCGACCTTCGAATCGCGTCCAATGCTCTACCACTGAGCTACGGCGGGGTCATCCTCCCGTCCACTTTCTGGGGTATATATGTTTGATTAAACCTAGGAGTGTTAGTCATGCCAAGACGCAAAAAAAGTGTTCCACACTCGCCGCCATGGCTGCGATTGGCACTGACTAACACTCATAGGTTTAATCAACTATATACCCAGAAAGTGGACGGAGGATGACCGCCGCCGTAGCTCAGTGGTAGAGCATCGGACGCGTTTTCGAAGGTCGCAGTTTGGTCCCTGCCGGCGGCAAGTCATCTTTTCGTCCACTTTACTTTCTTCACATTTACATTCTAAATACTACAGATAACACCCCCTGTATTTCCTTGGCGTTATTGTCTGTTAGTTCTCATTAATATTGTGTCTAACAAAGATAAACGAGCCCTTGAAAAATCATAGCTTTCCTTTATTCATCTCAAGGACATTTATGACGACCTGTACTTTAGACCGGACTGGTACCCCCTCTTGGTGAGGTGCTCGGCCTCACCACCTTTTCAGTACAACACGATGTGAAGAACCCTCACTGTTCTACTGCACGTTGTGTTAGCCATCGAGTGTGTCCTTAGTAACGCTTGAGCGCTTACTGTCGCTATGTGATTGTACTTTTGTTTGCTTTATTTGCTCTTATGTGCATTCTAATACTCATTGTGATAAGTACCATGAAAAAGAAAGAAAATGGTGGCTCTGGGTAGAACCCTGCTTGCCACGCAGATGGCCTGGGTTCGATTCTCTCTCGCGCTTAACATTTTTTATTATTTATTTATTTGCATCTTTCTCGGTTTTTCGGCCACGGACAAGATGATGATTTTCGCTCACAACCAACGACACTGACGCCGACATCGGAATTTCTGCGGAACGAGCTCTCTCACGCTATCGCGTTAAATGAGACGACCGACGTCGCACACGCGCGAAGAGCATGATTGATCCATTAATTGTCGGTGTTTGATCAACATTAGCTGTCGATCAACATTACCTTGTCGCTGCTTGAGAAAATAGCTTGCCGGTGTTTGATCAATATTATCTTGTCGGGATCAACATTAGCTTGTCGGTGTTTGATCAGCATTAGCTTGTCGGGATCAACTTTAGTTTGTCGATCAACATTAGCTTGTCGGTGTTTGATGAACATTAGCTTGTCGGGATGAAGATTAGCTTGTCGGTGTTTGATCAATGTTAGCTTGTCGGGATCAAGATTAGCTTTCGATGAACATTGCTTGTCGAATTTCGGTTAGCATTACCTTGTCGGGACCAACGTTAGCTTGTCGATGAACATTAGCTTGTCGAATTTCGACTAACATTAGCTTGTCGGGATCAACGTTAGCTTGTCGATCAACATTAGCTCGTCGGTGTTGATCAACATTCTCGGTATTTGATTAAGATTAGCTTGTCGGGATCAAGATTAGCTTGTCGATGAACATTAGCTTATCGGTGTTTGATGAACATTAGCTTGTCGGGATCACATCAGCTTGTCGATCAACATTAGGTTGTCGGATCGACGAAAGCAATGATTACGTATATACGGTGTAGACACTGCCGCCGACGGCGGTGCGCGCGTCCGCTGTAAATCAGTGGCGCCACACGAGACTATCGGCGCTAAGATTCCAACAGGCATCTCTGCACAAGCTTCGCGACGCAGTGTGCGCCGAAGTGCATAGCCCGCATGCCGCGTCTGCCCTTCGCTTTACGCCCCCTTATCCCCCTCCTTTGATTTTTCTTTTGCTTTCTTCGGCCAGCGTGCGCTGCGAACACGGACCGAAGTTACGGAGCCATAGAGTAGATGGCTGTTTGTTCGGTAGGTCTAGGGTGCCTTGATGCGCGTTTGTTGCGCGGGCGCACACATCGAGGCACACTAGGTAGGTCTAGAGTAACGCATATGCTACCTTTAGGTAGCAGAGTTCCGCATCTGTCTTCCAAACGCCGCTAGCAACCATGAATTCCGAAGAAGCTGACGCTCGGGCCTGTTTCTGTATTTCTGGACACCGCCGCTGCAGCAAACTGAATTAACACTACTCTTAGAAAAAAAAAAGTCGGCATATTCACTAACTAAATACTAACCGTTTACTTGTCACAAAATACACTAGCCTCTTAGTAAGTGAAGGTAGTAAAATGCAGGTTAGTGGAACTTCTTACCTAGTTAGTGAGTGAAAAGTACTAGCTCGAATGGCTAGTCCATTACTAAGTTGTTAGTAACCGCGCTAGCAACTCAATTAAGGTTTACGCCTATTTTGTTTATATGCGTGGTGCATTGCCATATCAAATGATTCTATTACAAAAGTACCTAAAGGATTATAAAACGAAGTGGCATTGTCTTCGTACATTAACTAATGGCCGCTAATTATTTCATGTAATGACCATGGTAGGTACACACGCAACATACATAGAGGCATGAATTGATCACGATGAGAACACACACGCAAGTGCACACACAGAATAGCAAGACTTTTACGAGCCGCTACTCTAGCAGCGGCTTGAAGACTGTGGGATAGCACACCGTGTACTGCTTGGCAATCACAGAATTTAGAAGAATAATTGATGTTTTCTACACGTTGTCGTGTGCCCTTGTATTTGCTTATATGCGTGCATGAAGTAGCACGAAACTTTAATTCCACGGTAATCAATAAAATTAAAGTTCGTTTAAATTTTGCTACAGACCGTAACGATTACGGCAAAGTATGCTGCGCATCTACGAAAGATCTGGCAATGTGGGTGGCTAGTAGTTACTTAGTTAAAACCAAGTAAACTTTCCGGTTAGTGAAGGCGCAGCACTTTACAACCTTTACTAACTGCCGGCTAGTAAACAAATTTCGCGAAGGCAGTAAATACGCTCGAAACTAGTAAATACAGGCATTTACTAACCATTTACTAACTTTTCTTCGAAGAGTGTAGTCATCGACAATCAGTGTTTATCGCCGGTCTTCGATACGCCAGACATGTTAATCGGTGACATGGTAGGCATGCCACCTGCCAAACGGAGTGCGACTTCGCCGCATAGCTGTAGTTGCTGGCCAGAGCTATCCATAGCTATGCGCAACTCTGCTACCTAAAGGTAGCATATACGGTAACTCTAGGTAGATCATCGCACTCGCCTTTCCGCTGATCGCGTGCGTGTGTTCGCTTGCGCGCAGTTATGTGCGCATCCGTGGCATGCGAAAGCAAAGAGCGCAATATTTTAAAAAGATATAACAATGAACGCACACGTATAGCGTTCAAGAAAACCAGAACGACAATACTAAATCCGCGCGATAGATTGCGACCACAAGGCATATAAACAACGCTGTGTAGTACAACGGCATTACTCGGGGCGCTCTTTTTGCATACAGTTGAAACAAGCGATCAGCACTTTTGTTTGGTTTGCGGCACCCGCTCACGCAGAAGTCCATGCCTTGTTAATTTCGAAATATTTACGACACCCGCTGCTGTGTAGGGGTAGAGATACTGTGGCTAAAGAAATGAGCCACAATGAGCCAAAGGAATTAGCACAGCGCTGAACAGGCCCCGTAGTAATAAAACGTGGTGTCAATATACCACGAGTGTTTACGACGCCTGTGTAAAGTGGTAAACACGATGACGATGTATTACGTTGCAAGGTTACCTTACCAGTTTGGCAGTCACACCTCCTCTGCAACGAACACTTTTCTTGAACGCCTACCTCAGATCGCAAGCGCACGCCACAACAGAACAGCATCTTCGGCTTGCGAAGTGGTGCGCCTCTTCCAGCTGCCGTCCGCATGAGTTCTTAAGCGCACAGAGCTCCGATATGGAGTTCTCCTAGATTTTGGCAGCACAGCGAGATCAGCACCGTTCGGCGCTGGATGACGAAAGAAACAGCCGCATTTGGTTGGTCCGAAAGCTTTGCCAACGACTTCGGCTCAGCCTCTCCGTGGCCTCTCCTTATGGAGACGCCAGCAGAGGATTCTGCAACGGCGCCCAATAAAAATGGCGGACGCGCCCAATGTTGCCGGATCACTAAGCATTATGAATACCCCCTGCTGACGTGTCGCATCATCTTAAGATATCTGCCGCAGCAGAAAAAGTCATCATGAAGGCAGTGAGCGAACCGCCACGGTGGTCTAGTGGTTATCGCTCTCGACTGCTTACCCGAAGGTCGCGGGATCGAATACCGGCTGCTGCGGCCGCATTTTCGATGGACGCGAAAATGCTTGAGGCCCGTGTACTTAGATTTAGGTGCACGTTAAATAAACGCAGGTGGTCAAAATTTCCGGAGTCCTCACTACGGCGTCCCTCATAATCTTATGGTGGTTTTGGGAGGGTAAACACCGAGAACTACCATTATATTAAGGCAGTGAGAAAATATTCCATTTCCTTGATTTTGAGGATTTTCGCACACATTTCATGAAACCATGTATAAGTCGCAATGGTTGATTCACCTAAATACCTTGGTGTGTACATATCGCGTGACCTAGCTCGGACCTGTCATATGACCACATAATAAATTCTGCTCACCGTACCCTAGGGTATATACGCCGCAACGGTTCACTCGGTCCTCCTCCTATAAAGCAAATTGCTGTCCAAACCTTTGTGCTGCCAAAGCTATAGTATGTGATTGCGATTTTTGATTCTCACCACTATAAGCCTATTAACGTCCTCGAGTCTGTCAAGAACCGTGCGGCACGATTTATTATGTCCAATTATTTCTACAACTCAAGCATCTATAGGCACTAAAAGCACACATTAACTTGCCCGATCTAGCCACACGTGGCAGAATTGCGCGTCTTAACCTTTTTCATAAAATTTTCCATTCCTTTGCTTTAGATAACCCATACATCAAAACAGCCCACCGCATTGCCCGTAAGAGTCACTATAACGCAGTATATCCCCCACTATTACTTTCACCAATAGTTCTTCCTGTGCACAGCCCGAATCTGGAATGGCTTGCCCACCGAAGTTGCCACCATCACAGACCCACAAGCATTCAGGATTCTCATCGAAATTATCCTACATATTATACTGTTAGCCTTTTCATAGCCCACTCCCTCATGTAATGTCTCGACCAGAGACTTTTGGAGGTAATAAAATGAATGAATGAATGAATGAAATGAATGAATGAATGAATGAATGAATGAATGTGAATGAATGAAAGTCCCTAATGACCAAAAGGAGCAAAACACTATTTTGTTTCTTATGCTAGAAAGAAATAACAGAAAAAAATGCGGGAATGTTGCACTAAGTCGCGCATAGCTTGGCACAGCGAAGCACGGGCCCATAGCCGCTCGCTGGGCAACCTATCTGTCTATATATTTCTCTATTGAGCTGTGTGGCCTTCTTTGTTTGTCTTTTTTTTCTTTCATTCTCCCTCTCTTTCTGTTTCTCTCTTCTCTGTTTTTTCCGTGTTTTTTGTCTGTCTATTTCTTTGTCTTTTGCTCTGTCTCTTTCTTATTTTCTTTGTCTCAGTCTCTTTATAATTCTCGCTTGCTTCCTGTTTCTTTCTACTTTTTTATTTCTCTCAACTATGCATTTCTCTTTCTTGATTCTCTGTCTTTCTCTCTCTCTAACTGTTTCTCCTTTTCATTCTTTATGTGGTATGCTTTACTCTCTCCCATCCTCCTTCCCTCATCCTCCCCCTCACATCTATCCTCCGCACTCTCACTTGCCTTTTCTACCCTTGCTATACGATACTATCAAAGGCTATGCTGTTCTGCCAGCGTGCCTGGATAGCCGAGTGGTTAGGACGCTCGCCTTTGGACCGTTGTTACGAGGTTCGAATCCCACCGCTCAATGAGGAGTTCTTCTTCGCCCTCCTCCTCCCTGACATCTGTCCTTCGCTTTGTGCTTGTGCACGCCGGACAAATCGGAGCACGTGTTCTGGGAGCGAAGAAGACGACGAAGAAGAGGACGAAGAGAGCGCGTGCCGGTTCATGATGATGATAGTTTTGGGTCACGACACATTACGCCGAGCTAGAACGGCTTCGCCGTTAAAAAAATTGTGCGCCATGATATTGTTTAAGCAAGAGCCGCAGAGACGTAATAGAAAACGTGGCACAGCTTGCCATATTAAACAAATTACGTTAATGTCTGGAAATCTTTTCTTCGTACGAAACGCAGGTGGAGAGGGAAGCCTCCTAGCCGCAGCTGGCTCCGTGATGGGCATAGGCACGGATCTCGCGGGAAGTGTTTTAGTACCGGCAGCCTATTGCGGGATCTTCGCCCATAAGGCAACTTCCGGTGAGAACTATAAGAAAACGTTTATGAAGTTGAGTTCTTTCTCTTCTATTCCTCTGAATTCACCCTATCAATGGGATCGGCGTGTCTAAAGGTCCTCGTATTTGCCTTCGCGTGATATTGAGTCCCTTGGTGGTGATTGTTACCAATATATGTCGTTTCTTCATGGTTGATCCCGTAACTTATGACACTGCCTACTCACAAATACGTGCACTCCTGCTCTTCTGCGCAGTGTTGTCGCAGTCCGGTCATAAACTGCCTCTTTCTTTCCTGTTACATTGAGACAAACTGAATACTGCTGTAAAAGGGTAGATTTGTATACACGTAATAATTACGCTATCTCGTTGTGCTGTTGGCTGCTGCTTTCTTATCACAATGCCAGGTGTGGTGCCCAATACTGGCCTTCTGCCAGATGGCGGAGAAAACCTGGAGCAGTACAACTGCGGTCGGACCATGACCAGGTTGCTGAAGACTTGTCACTGATGCTCAACGTCCTGGCAGGAAATGGGACCAATGGCCTTAGACTAAACGAAAACGTGCGCGCCGTCTGACGAAATACCCCCACACAAATAAAGAACTCCGCTCTTCGCGAACGTAAAACACCGCATTGAAAGATACTATACAGGTTTCCGTTATACGCTAGCAGAAAAAGAAAGAGCACCGCGCTCCGGAAGTGACGCGTGACTGCAACTTGAGACCTATTGCAGCTCTCGGCGTTTCCTCAGAGATTAGGTGTCGCCCCCGCCTCTGCAGTGCAATAAAATATATCCGAGGAGACGTGCAGGTATCTACGTCATTTCCGCTAATACCTGGGCGGGCCCGTTACCTGATTAGGTCTGGTTTAAGGCAGCTAACCATAATATTAGACAACTACACCCCCTCCCCCTGCCTCTTTGTCATAATTATTTTACATACTATATTGTTTACTGCCCATGTATAACCAATTCAGTGAAAGCGTTTACGATTATGAGACGCGGTGTTTTATGCCGCAAGGATGAATATTGGCCAAAGAGCGTCAATGTAAGCTCTGAAGTGCCGAGTGAAATTTGGCCATTAGTGTTTTGTAGTCGTGTTCAGCTCGCCGGAAGCCAGAAAGGGAGGATCCACCGTTAATGTAATTACTGCTGAAGAGGATACAGCAAAAAAAAGCGTGAGAAGACTTGAAAAATTATGCATTCACAAAATGAAGCTTTTGGCATTGTTCTGTGCCAACGAAATATCTCACCTCTTTTGAGCAGCTAAATCGTAATGTGAAAGAATGCTACGCAAATTGAAAACTGTTCCTTTATATTTCAGGTGAATCTAAAGCGTCTGAAGGTGTATTAAGCCGACACCGAAGGGAGCTTATACATCAGCCGTGGACTACTGAAGCTACCAGAGCATTAGGCAGGTCTGTATACCATTAATTCTTTACACAGACAATTCGAACAGTTCAACAGAAACGTGTAATTTATATACATCTAGCACACACTCCCACATGCACATCTGTTTTAGCATTTGCATTCTGTGCCCTTGAACTAACAAAAATTTGCTATTGGAAAACGGACGAAAGACAAGGGGCTTTATAATGTACGGTTCTAGCGTTACTGGACTTGCGCTTAAAAATCATGCATGCGTTTATGGGTCTACCCAGGTCACCCAGTACTTGAAGACGGCCCACGGGCTCGAAGTAAAACGGCTCCACCTACCAGAGTTGCGGTTCATGACGGTCACGTGGTTGAAGTTCGTCGTTGCGAAGGAGTCCAAGCCATTGGCAGAGATGTTCCGGCCGGCGGTTCAGCACTTCGTTGAACTTCTTCGCTACCTTGTGGGTGCTAACCGCCACCACACTCGCCGCTCTGGCGTTGTCCAACAAGACGCGGCTTTTCAGCTTCTGTTCGAAGAAGAGCGCGCAAGCTGCGTTGCCTCTGTAGAAAGCGCCCGCGAACGCTTCGAGGAGATCTCGGGACGAGGGAGTTTCTGTTTTGCCAGCGGCCACGAAATCTGCTCCGTTTCATAACCAGGACTTGATGTTCTTCGATTCACGGGCAGGACGGCCCTGTTCAACTTGTTCAGGTGCCTGTCACGGTGTGTCCTGTTATGCGGTCGACTGATAGATTGCCCTGTGCGTACAGGTTGTGGCGAGAGGGGAAACGACAGACTATGCCTGGCTGTCGCCAGGGATATCGAGAACCACTTTGGTGGGTCGTTCGATCCTTCGGCGACGTCGCAAAGATAATTTGATGCCGTCGACTTCCTTTAGTTCACCATGTTGTAAGTGTTGCTTAAAGGGGACCTGCAAAACTTTCTTCGAATAATCGTCGATAACTCATTACAGCAGTTTACTGCCTCACAAAACAACTGCGGCAAATATTTTTAGAATCCGCCAAGTAGGAGCGAAGTTACTGAGATTTGTTGCACGCTGTAAGCGCTTTCTCACTCCTTTCTACGGGGGGGCGGGGCGGGGGGATGACAAGGAGGCAAGAGGTTATGACCATTTGTCTACGCGTCATGACCTTGAGCATTTCGGCCTTCTGTTTCTTCGAACACGCGGCTTACTTCGGCGTGATCGCGAGCGCGCAGCACGGGCAAGTCACGGCCATCCGCGGCGGCCGCGGTAACTATTCAGCACACGATGCTCAAATCAGCCAATGGCCTTTGACAGGGGCGTAGCCAAGGGTGGGGTTGGGGGTTCCACAACCGGATTGAGCTCGGCCTTAAGATATTCGCATCTAAAAGACCGACCTGCGCTCTTCTCTCGATCTGCGCGTTACGACCTCTGTCTGACGTCAGGACAATATGTGTGGGCGCCGATAGGGCAGGTCCTTTTTTAAGGTTCGTTGAAGGACGTCCCAAAAGAACACCGCATTCAGCAATCAAGAAAAATTACGTGCGGTGCTTAGAACTTTCCAACAATGTGAAGGCGAAAGCGTTGGACTACAGCTACGTGGAATGAAGCCCTGAGCCCACGCTGTGACGCATAGGCACCATACAGTGGAGTCCTCGATATGCGACAGCAGCGCAACAACCCACAACCTAGCCAACAGAAGCATGGTCGGACTGGACAGCCGTGACAGAAGGAGCCAAATTGAGTCCGGTCCGGAGCAGAAGTGAACGCGACTCGCGCGTCTCCCTCAGCCCGGCTCGCCGGATCTTGCCAAGAAAGAGAAAGTAACGGGGGCGGAGCTTTTTGCACATGTACTCCTACGCGTACTTCTCCGATTTGGCGCGCGTTTCGCACCACTGCGGAAAGTGATAGTGCGCGGCACCAAACCAGCATTGCACAGCACTTGATTTCCTGCTTAGACGACCATTTGTGGGGAAGTTCGTCGCAAGTTTCTGAGGCGAGTAGAGGGAAGAGCCCGACTGAGACGGACGCTTACCTGAAGATGCAGACGGCATTCTCGCGTTTAAGGTACACGTGGCAAGCGTGGCTTTTCATGCGTGCAAAAATGCGACATGAGTAAACGTAAGAGAGAGAGAAATAAACGTTTATTTTTGAAACAGTGTTCCGAGCGATGCTCGGTATCACCCTAAGGTGGGAGGGCTCCTAGTCCAGGAACCTCTGGCTTCAACTGCCCTCTTGGCCCTGATGACAAGTTGTCGCTGGTCTTCCAGGTCCTCGAGGGCGAGCTTGGCCTCCCACGTTTCGGTTAGGTGGTCGTCGTTCGTGTTTAATGCTGGATTGACGTCCGTCTCCGGTTGCATACTGAGGTCTACATGACACGGGCATTCCAGGAGCAAATGTGCCAGGGTGTCCGGTACGCCGCAGAGCGGGCACATGTAGCTGGGTCATTCCACGCCAACTGTCCCAGTCGGGGCGCTCGAGAAAAATCAATTTATCTCAAATAGTCTGAGAAAATTACGCACATATAGACATTCGTTCTACAGTATTTTCCCAAGATAATTTGGGCGGCAAAAATTTTTTGGGCACGTGAGCGCCATTTGAACTTCGCGGAATGTTGGAAAACCAGGTACGAAAAAAAAATTTACTATAAATCTACCGTTCCAGCCATTCTTTCAACACTTGCTTTATTGCGTTTTTAGAACATCGTTATTTCGTTATAGGGCAGTTCCTTATAGCAGCCGTATTTTTTTTACTCCTTAGAGCGTAGGTAAAGTTGAGTAAATTTTCGTGTTTCCGAGAATTTTTCTACAAAAGACAATTATCGATCAAATGCAGAAATTATTTTTATAAAACTCCCCATAACACGTACTAACTCCCAAATTTTTTGTTTTGCCCGTGTACGGCGAATAGGCTCTAAAATAAAATCCTGAACTTGGCAAAACGCTACATTGGCCTATGTTGAGACGTCTGTAGCACCCTAAGGTGGTCCAAGAAAAAAATAAGCGGGAAAGCGCATACGATTGACAATCATAACAACTTTGTCCAGAGAAAGTTTAATCAAAGTAGTTTTTGTTTTAGTCGAGAAAAAAATTTTTGAAATTTAGTCCCACCATTGCATTGTTTTGCTGGCTGGGGGGGGGGGGGCAATACAAACCCACTGAATTTGCTGCATAAAAAAAGAGTTAGTGTATTTCTAGGACATGGTTTTAAGTTGCTTTTGTTAGTACCTTATATTGTTTATTGCATATAAATGTGACAATAAACAGAGGTAAAAATATAAAAATGCCACCGGCTTAGGCGCCACAATTCCCCCTTAATAAATCGCGTTGCTTATTGCATATCTTACGCACACCGGAGGTGACGGCAGCGACGTACAACTACGCCTCAAAAATCATCTCTTATTGTGATCTCATAACCGCTGTAAAACTGCATTTACCAAACTGACAAATCGTACTTTTACCAAAAATCTGCTGCCTATAACCAGCCAAATTAAGATGTCAAAAATAGCTTAGGATATTCCGTCCCTATTGTCACGGAAGACGTACGGAAGGCGTGAATACACGCGCGTCGTCACATCGTGCGTCGTCCTTTGCGGAATACATAGATGAACTTAGTATGGATCCGCTATAAGCGTCCACGCTTATGCCTCCTATCTACGGCTTACATGAACGTCGAGACTTAACTTATTGTGACGTCCGTTGATTCTGAGAGCCCCATGCAATAAGCAACGCGATTCATTATTAGGGGAATATTGGCACCTAAGCCAAGGACATTTTTATATTTTTACCTCTGTTATTGTCCATTTATATGCAATAAACAATATAAAGTACTAACAAAAGCAACTTAAAACCATGTCCTAGAAATACACTAACTCTTTTTTATGCAACAAATTCAGTGGGTTTGTAGTGCCCCCACCCCCCACCGCGAAACAATGCAATGGTGGGACTAAACTTCAAAACTTTTTTTTCTCGACTAAAACAAAAACTACTTTGATTAAACTTTCTCTGGACAAAGTTGTTATGATTCTCAATCGTATGCGCTTTCCCGCTTATTTTTTCTTGGACCACCTTAGGGTGCTACAGACGTCTCAACATAGGCCAATGTAGCGTTTTTGCCAAGTTCAGGATTTCTATTTTAGCGCCTATTCGCCGTACACGGGCAAAACAAAAATTTGGGAGTTAGTACGTGTTATGGAGAGTTTTATAAAAATATTTTTGCATTTGATTCGATAATTGTCTTTTGTAAAAAAATTCTCGAAAACACGAAAATTTACTCAACTTTACCTACGCTCTAAGGAGTAAAAAAATAAGGCTGCTATAAGGAAACTGCCCTATAACGAATAACGATGTTCTAAAAACGCAAAAAAGCAAGTGTTGAAAGAATGGCTGGAACGGTAGATTTATAGTAATTTTTTTTCGTACCTGTTTTTCCCAACATTCCGCGAAGTTCAAATGGCGCTCACGTGCCCAAAAAATTTTTGCCGCCCAAATTATTTTGGGAAAATACTGTAGAACGAATGTCTATATGTGCGTAATTTTCTCAGATTATTTGAGAGAAATTGATTTTTCTCGAGCGCCCCGACTGGGACAGTTGGCGTGGAATGACCCAGCTATGTTTCGTTGGGTAGAGGCGTTGCATTAAATTCCATGTATGTGTGTGTTGCTTTGCAGGCGTTGATGATCACGCTTTCTTCTTTAGTCAGTTTTGGATGTGGTGGAGGGTACACCCGTCGCTCCAGTCTGTAGTGTTGAAGTAGCGTAAGTTTCACAAATATAAATATTTCACTTAAGTGTGCTGCGTCCCGTCTCGAATAGTTTCCTATGAAGGAGTTTTTAGGAGCGGAGCTCCTTATAGCATCACCTGGTCGGTCGTCGCTCCATCCGGCGTGTCCTCGCCGTCGCGTTCTCCCGTATCATTCAATAGATGGCGCTGTCCCATAGAGATGCATGCAAAGTGCAGTTGGTGGACGATATACTAGAGGGCGCTTGTCCCATAGATAGAAAGAACATAAAATAAAAAAATAAAAAATAATGAAAAGGGCAAAAATAAAAAATAAAAGTAATAAAAAATAAAATAAAATAAAATAAAAATAAACAAAAAAGAAGACGAAAAGGAAAAATAATGAAAGCGGCGTATCGCTTTGATTATCGCTGGGCGAAACCACTGATCATTTCACGGTGTAACCATGATTGCTTCAGGAGCTTCGCCCAAGCTCTTCATCATTCCCCCGTGGATATGGTGCAATTTTTTTAATTTTTTTCTCACGTATAGAAAACGAAACTGCGGAACTACATTCACTAGCGGTAGCATTTGCACAATTTGGCTATGTAGCCTTCGTTTCACTGCCATCAAAAGTTGTCCGCAAGTATCAACGCGATAGCGTTGAAGGCCTCGTTTCGCAGAAATTCCGGTGCCGGTGGTCGGAAGTGCAATATCGCGAAAGAGCAAATAATAAACATCAAGGCTTCGAGCCGGAATCGAACCCGGGCCTTCTGTGTGGCAAGCAGGTGTCTTACCACACAGCCAGGCCAGTGCATGGATCCGTTCCGGAAAAATTAACGCAGCTTAGCACTTGTGGTGCCAAGCCTGAAGGAAGTGCGGAGCTTCATTGTTTCTATCTATTTTCCTATTTCTTTCCTTCTCGATTTCTTTTTCTTTTCCAGATGTTTCTGTTTTTTTTCTCTCTTTATTTCTATTTATTTCTATTTTTCTTTCTATTTCTATTTTCTCCATTTCTTTCACGTTTAATGAAATTTGTAAGCACTACGAACTCAGTAGACGGAATTTCCCGCCGCCACATCCGAGGCTCGCGAGGGCCGCAGTCCATCACGCTCAGAATGTTTCAAGCGGAATCGTACCCATCTACGCTGATGTTTGCCAAATTTATGGACAACATTAAGCCAAACTGCCCTAACTGCATAGAACAACGGTGTACACTCCCACGCATGCTCTGGCAATGTTCGGCACTGCATGACGCCTCACTCAACTCATCTGACGCCTGGCGATCGGTGCTCACCAGCTCGGGCTACGACGTCCAACTCCGGGCTGTCCACAGGGCACACAACTTGGCGGCGGGGCTCGCCGTGCCCTTCCCACGTGGGTGCGTCCCGCAGCCAAACATCCCCCTTGAGGAGGAATTGGCCACTCAGGACCTTAATAAAGTTCTTTGACTGACTGACTGACTGACTGACTGACTGACTGACTGACCGACCGACTGACCGACCTTGAGTTGCTCTATATGTTCCCCTAGGCAGCATTTACAATAGCTCCAAGGGTACCTAAAGCCCTTAAGGGTACCTTAATGCGTGCTCCCCCTACCTCAATGGACGCGCCCCCCTCGGATGTGAAGGCACTCTTACAAGCAAGTCATGCCGCCGCGCCGCCATTTTCTCGCCAGCGTCCCGCGGTATCCCGCGTTAGGGTGCCTTGATGCGCGTTTTGTTGCGCGTTTTGGCGCACACATCGAGGCACACTATCCCGCGTCTCTCAGCAGCGCCCTCCAAGAGCGGTGAGACGCGGAGAGCCTGAATATGGTAGCCACGCCGTAGTCGACGCCGCAGATGTCCACGGAGAACGCACGCATCAAAACACCTTAACGAGTATTGTCCGCTGCTACAACACAGAGAGTCGTGAGGGTCGTGGGTCCGGCTGCGTTTGAGCGTCTTAGTAATCTAGGTTGGTTGGTTGGTTGGTTGGCTGGTTGGTTGGTTTGTGACGTATAAAGTTCTCATAGTGACTCAGGCTGTGAGAGACGTCGTAATGGAGGGCGCCGGATCATTTCGGCCACCTGGAGCCCTTTAACGTAGGAAGCCAGTTCGGTTCCCGTTCTCGGAGCTTGCACAAACGAAGCATTCTGCTTGCAAGTTCGCAGAAATAGCTCTCTATTGATATCACGCTCGGATTTGCATAACTATCAGCCACTATTCATCAGTCAAATGATATGTATGCCCAGAAACATTACCATGTCAAATGAGCGTCCTCCTTACCGTCAACCGGTAAAATTCTGACGCAGCAGCTATTCACGGGTTGGTCTTCCTTAATTGTTGGTCACGTAGTATTTTTGGATACACGAGGGAAATGTACTTACACAGTGCGTCTCCTTTTGCAGGCTCAGTTCTCGCTTGGAAATTTTTGATGTGGTTCCAGCATGCAATATTATAAGGACTTGTGATGGGCGTCTTTTCATTCGCCTCTGTAGGCCCCAGTCTTACACCGTGGTCCCAGTACAGTGCTAACCCAGTACAAGACTTAAAAGAAAACTATTTTAAACAGCGTGGCTGTTGTTGAGGGTGTGGGAAGCTTCTTTTAATGCGACAACATAAAGGAGCTCATTTCGCAGAAATTCCTGCGTCGGCGTCGTTGGTTGTGAGCGAAAAATCGGCGTTGACTGTGAGCTAAAATTTGAGACAAATGCAAATAAATAATGAAAAACCGTCGGTCCGAGTGCCAATCGAACCCAGGCCTTTTGCGTGGCAAGCAGGTCTTACACCACGGAGCCACGCCAGTGCTTGAAAGTGCTTCGTTAAAAAAAAAAACGCTACAAGAATTTATGTAATGGCAGGAGTCTCCGGAACACACGTATATTGCGTGGCAGAATTGTAGAATCGCACCAAGCGTCAAAACATTTGAATTGCGCACCGAGTTGGTGGTTTAAGGCTTCCCGCCCATTACATTATGCGCAGCTGCGCAGTAGGGTGCCTTGATGCGCGTTTTGTTGCGCGTTTTGTCCAGGGTGAGGACATCTGCGGCGTCTACTGCGGCGCGGCTGCCATATTTTAGCCCACGGCTTCTTACCGGCGTCTCACCCCTCTACGGCAGCTGCGCTGAGAGGCACGAGACGCGGGGCAAAAATGGCGTCGTGGCGGCAATCCAGCCCCTTCAAAGAATGGCAACACCCTAAGGGGGGCGCACAGATCGAGGCACACTACTGCGCAGGTGCGCGTGGCGCCATACGGACGTGTAATGGGTATTTCGCCAATTTGCAAAAGGAAGAATTATGGCATAGATTCGCAACTTTACTTGCAGTAGGCAATCTAGGATAGTTTAAAACCTCCAATGGTACGCGCAGAAATGTTCCTTTCCTCGCGGCAATGTTCCAAGCGATGCGCAAGGGGCCCGATCACGCTATCGCTTTCTATATAGTCTTGAAGACGAAGCTCATGTGTACTCCTGTTTTTAAACGCGAAGCATTTCTTAGCGAACTCCTGCGGCTTTGAGCGTATCTATCTATCTATCTATCTATCTATCTATCTATCTATCTATCTATCTATCTATCTATCTATCTATCTATCTATCTATCTATCTATCTATCTATCTATCTATCTATCTATCTATCTATCTATCTATCTATCTATCTATCTAGCCGCCTACGACTTTGTGCTCTCCTGGCCGTTCGTTAACGGGACGCATACCAAAATGTGTATGGCACATGACTTCATGACCAACATAAATGATAGGTCATAACATGAAAATCATGACATGGATGTCATGAACAGCGTGATATACATGCCACGGCCCTTGGTGCTGATGCGGCTGTTTCGTAACTTGATATATGCCAAAATTGGTATTGCCAGACAAGATTGTCTCACAAACATTAAGTGACACGTCCAACTTGCAAATCATGACACGCATATGTCATGTACAGCAAGATTTACATGACATGATCTCGCGGCGCTCGCGAGCGTTTAATTACATGGATATATACCAAAAGTGGTACGATGAAGCATTTCTGTATGGCTAACATAAATGACAGGTGATAACATGACATAATCGCATGCGTGTCATGTACGCTATGACATACATGCCCCGCTCATGGTGCGCTTGCGGCCGTTACGCTATTTTGACGTGTACAAAATTTGGTATTGCGTGACGTGACTGTATGAAGAACCTAAATCACAGGTGGTAACATGAAAATCGCGACATGCATGTCATGTAGAACATGATTTACATGCCACGCTTATGATCGCTCGCGGCCGTTTCGCTAGCTTGATATACACCAAAATTGGTATTGCATGACGTGACTGTACGACAGACATAAATGACAGGTGTTAACATGACAATCGTGACCTGCATGCCATGTAGGGCATAATTTACATGCCATGGTCATGGTGCGCTCGCGGCCGTTTCACTAGTTGATATAAACGAAAAATGGTATTGCATGACATGACTGTATGACGAACATAAATGACAGGTGGTAACATGACAGTCATGAAATGCATGTCGTGTAGGGCATGCTTTACATGCCACGCTCATGGGCTGCTCGCGGCCGTTCGCTAGCTTGATATTGCCGCGAGTCTTATATTTCATGAGTTGAAGCTTCACCCAAAAAGACTGTGGGCAACGCGCTGCGCAGGCCTCGCCGTGATGTGTAGGAAGCTTCGCGATTGTTTTGGAACAATCTGTTAAGACTGGGCGCCGCACGAAAATTTTCCAGCTTTGTCGAGAGATAACACCGCCAACAGCGATATCGCTGGAAAGTTCGATAGCGCCTGTGTAAAAGCCGACGCGCTTGACTGCTTGTCAGTTGATCGACGGTAGGCGCTCTGTTCGCCGCTATCAGCGTATTGCTGTAGTTTGACTTTCAGTTTCCCGGCCACAAGTTCGGCCAAACAAACAGTTTCATCTCGGACGTGCTGTGTGATATCTTCGTCGACGTCACGACCGCGTGACATCTGGTGGAGGTGCTTCCCCGTCCATGTACCGAACACCCCCCTCCAACCGTGAGCCAAGCCCACACCGTCAAGGGGACTCCGGTGCCACCGCTGACCAGCGATCCAGCCGCAGACAGCAAGGTCTCCCACCAGAATACGGACTCCTACCGGACAAGCCAAAAGCCACGGCAACGAAGACAACAGGGACGGTGACTGACGCAGTGCCCCCTACGGCGATCGTCATGCAGCCACCCAGGGAGCCGCCGACGTTCCGTGGTTCGCCATGTCAAGACCCCGAGACTTGGCTCGAGACCTTCGAAAGGGTCTCAACATTTAATAACTGGAACTGCGAGGACAAGCTGCGCCACGTATACTTCTACCTAGAAGACGCTGCGAGGACGTGTTTCGAGAACCGAGAATCCGCCCTACAAACATGGGATCTCTTTCGGACGACGTTCCTAAGCACGTTCACGAGCTTGGTCCGCAAGGAACGGGCCGCGGCTATGCTGGAGACCCGTGTGCAGCTACCCAACGAAAATATTGCCATCTACACGGAAGAGATGAATCGCCTGTTTCGACACCCCGACCCAAGTATGCCCGAAGAGAAGAAAGTGAGGTTCCTCATGCGGGGTGTCAAACAGGAACTCTTCGCTGGATTGATAAGGAACCCGCCGAAGACGGTCGCTGAATTTGCATTGGAGGCTTCCACGATCGAGAAAACGCTTGAGATGCGAACGCGGCAATACAACCGCAGCTTCTCGGCTACAAGCTACGTCGATGTTCAAGCCCTAGGACCCGCCGACCTGCGTGAGACGATTCGAGCAATCGTGCAAGAGGAGTTGCGAAAAATTCTACCTTCGTCGCAACCTCAAGTAGAGTCCATCACCGACGTCGTGCGCCAGGAGATCCAGCATTCACTCGGCGCGCCTCAACTAGCAGAGCCGCAGCAGCAAGCTATGAGCTACGCTGCTGCAGCCCGCCGTCATGCTCCTCCTCCACGCCCCCGCCAAGACCCCACACCGCCGCAGTACCGTCGCCAGACGCCGCCGCCGCCACCGACGCCCTACCGACCACCTGTCGGCCAGCGCAACACCCCTAGGAAGACCGATGTCTGGCGTGCCCCCGACAACCGCCCGCTCTGCTACCACTGCGGAGAGTCCGGCCACACGTACCGCCGCTGCCAATACCGACAAATGGGATTACGCGGATTCGCCATCAACGCGCCGTGCCCGCAGCCAGGCGAACGGCCGCGCGACATCGACGACTACCTCACCGGAACACAGTGGCAAGGACGACGACCTTCCCGCTCGCCGTCGCCCGGCCGCTACATGTCACCGCACCGCCGGCCGTACACTGGCCCAAACCGGGGCCGGTCACCTAGCCCGTATCACCTTATATTTCATGTCTTATTTCATGAGTTGAAGCTTCCTACACATCACGGCGAGGCCTGCGGAGCGCGTTGCCCACAGTCTTTGTGGTTGAAGCTTCCACTCATGAAATATAAGACTCGCGGCAATATACACCAAAACTGGTACTGCGTGACGTGACTGTATGACGAACATAAATGACAGGTCCTAAACGCAAATCATAACATGCATGTCATGTACGGCACGATTTACATGACACTGTCTTGGGGGCGCTTCCGGCCGTTTCTTTAACTGGATGTACACAAAATTGGTGTGGCATGACATGAGTGCTTGACGAACATAAACGACAGGTCATGCATTGCATATACCAGAATTTACATTTCATTATATTAAAGATTGTACATGCGTGAATGTATGAGAAACACGTGATATGCTTGCTTGCTTGCTTGTTTGCTTGTTCCTTGTGTTGGCTCTTACCCACTACGGGGGATTGGCCATGAAACCGGCGGTTAATTTTTTTATCTAAAGAATGAGGAATAAATCAATTGCCGAAAGAATAAACGAAAATTTAAGAATGACTTGTCACTATGGAATAAGCAGCAGAATAATAAAACAATATGAGAAACAATGAACGAATGAAAGGAATTCTGCAGTACCAAATTTTGTTCAGGAATAAGTTAACAAGGAATATACAGTAAACTAGATTTCATTTTCCTCAATGAGAAACAAGGCGATGTATGGAGCTCTTTGCTGACTTCTTCGCATTACATTCATTTCCACAATGTGTGGGATCTGCGGATTTTTTTTAGCATGCATATTATCCTATCAAAAATAGCAAGATATATCAAGAAAAAATAACAACAGAATTTTTGAACACTGGGGCAACCGTTCTTTTACCCATTAGTAGGAAAACTTAAGGGAGTACTGACACGAGAAATTTTCGGTTGTCGTTTTTTTTTTAGTGAAATGAAAGATCAAGCCCTAAATAGCCTAGAAAACATACTGGCAAGCCTGAGTGTGCCTTGAAAAATTAATTAAAACATGTTTTAAAAGCTAGTTTCGGTTCCTACTGTACCCTGAAGTCACAAAACGGTATACGAACTGCCGGGCAGGTGTTCGCGCGAGATATCCTGCCGTTTCCGCGGCCGCTCCACTTCATGACTCTTTTTGTGACGCACAAGCGTCCATTTTGTATGTTTTGGTACCTGACGTCATCAGAACTAGCCAAAGTGGTTCGTGAAGCGAATTTATACTAATGTACGCTGGTGTCGATGTCAGCAGGTGCGCCATGGGAAACTGAGTTTAATAGCAAAATCACATATCTTATCAGCATTTTCTTAACCTCACACTTGCTCAGAGCCGTCTTTGTATACAGTAAATTCGTACGGCAGAGTGAACTCAGCTTCGAAAATTCGTGTCAGTAACCCTTTAAACAAGTGAACGTGTATCTCTGGATGGGAGAGAAGCGTACTTCTTTTGGAATTACTGCTCCACGGGTGCTAGTTTCGCCAGAAATACATTCCCTTGACGAATTTTCCGCGACCAAGCAAGCGCGTTCAGTTGCCTGGAAACTTTTCCACAACCATGACGCTTCTTTTTTTTTTTTTTTACAACGCCTTACCCAAGCCAGAACGCTGATGTGCCTGGCGCGTTTTCACTGCACTTACACGGTGTCGCCGTTGGCCATTCAATGGAATGTGAGCGCAGATAAGCACAATAAAAAACACTTCGAAGACAATTCTGTATGCACAACCTGCGGAAATCTTCATTATAGATGGCTTCTACTCCAAATTTTCTCTTGAATAATTATACTATTACGTGCCTCGAATCGATAATAAATATTTCGCATTTTGCCTGTACAAAGCCATGCTTTGGTTTTCATCTCTCGCGCTTTTAATGCGAAGCATTTTCTTAGCGAACTTCTGCGACTTTGAGCGTATCTATCTATCTATCTATCTATCTATCTATCTATCTATCTATCTATCTATCTATCTATCTATCTATCTATCTATCTATCTATCTATCTATCTCTACTATCTATCTATCTATCTATCTATCTATCTACTGTCTATCTATCTATCTATCTATCTATCTATCTATCTATCTATCTATCTATCTATCTATCTATCTATCTATCTATCTATCTATCTATCTATCTATCCGCCTACGACTTTGTGCTCTCCCTGGTCGCTTGGTTCATCGAATGTGCACCAAAATTGGTGTGGCGTAACATGACTGTATGACGAACATAAATGACAAGTCATAACATGGAAATCATGACACGCATGTCATGTACAGCATGATTTACACGCTACGCTCGTGGTGCGCTGGCGGCCGTTTCGCTAGTTTGATATACACCAAAATTGGTATCTTGCGACTGACTGCGTGACGAACATAATAGCACGAGTTAACATGAAAATCATGACACGCATGTCATGTAAGAGCATGACTTACGTGCCACGCTCATGGTGCGTTGGCGGCCGTTTCGCTAGCTTTATATACGCCAAAATTGGTATCATGCGACGCGACCATGTAACAAACATAAATAACACGAGTTAACATGAAAATCATGACACGCATGTCATGTACAGCATGACTTACGTGCCACGCTCATGGGGCGCTGGCGGCCGTTTCGCTAGATTTATATACACCAAAATTGGTATCTTGTGACGTGACTGTGTAATGAACATAAATAACACGAGTTAACATGAAAATCATGACACGCATGTCATGTACAGCATGACTTCCGTGCCACGCTCATGGAGCGCTGGCGGCCGTTTCGCTAGCTTGATCTACCCCGAAATTGGTATTGCGCGACGTGACTGTGTGGCGAACATAAAAACACGAGTTAACATGAAAATCATGACACGCATGTCACGTACAGCATGACTTACGTGCCACCCTCATTGGGCGCTGGCGGCCGTTTCGCTAGCTTGATCTACCCCGAAATTGGTATTGCGTGACGTGACTATGTGACGAACATAATAACACGAGTTAACATGAAAATAATGACACGCATGTCATGTACAGCATGACTTACGTGCCACGATCATGGAGCGCTGGCGGCAGTTTCGCTAGCTTGATCTACCCCGAAATTGGTATTGCGCGACGTGACTGTGTGACAAACATAAAAACTCGAGTTAACATGAAAATCATGACACGCATGTCATGTACAGCATGACTTCCGTGCCACGCTCATGGAGCGCTGGCGGCCGTTCGCTAGCTTGATCTACCCCGAAATTGGTATGCGCGAAGTGACTGTGTGACGAACATAAAAACACGAGTTAACATGACAATCATGACATGCATGTCATGTACAGCATGACTTACGTGCCACGCTCATGGGGCGCTGGCGGCGGTTTCGCTAGATTTATATACACCAAAATTGGTATTGCGCGAAGTGACTATGTGACGAACATAATAACACGAGTTAACATGAAAATAATGACACGCATGTCATGTACAGCATGACTTACGTGCTACGCTCATGGGGCGCTGGCGGCGGCTTCGCTAGCTTGATCTACCCCGGAATTGGTTTTGCGCGACGCGACTGTGTGAGGAACATAAAAACACAAGTTAACATGAAAATCATGACACGCATGTCATGTAGAGCAAGACTTACATGCGACGCTCATGGGGCGCTGGCGGCCGTTTCGCTAGCTTGATCTACCCCGAAATTGGTATTGCGTGACGTGACTGTGTAACGAGCACAAATAACACGAGTTAACATGAAAATCATGACACGCATATCATGTACAGCATGACTTACGTGCCGCGCTCATGGGGCGCTGGCGGCGGTTTCGCTAGATTTATATACACCAAAATTGGTATCTTGTGACGTGACTGTGTGACGAACATAAAAACACGAGATAACATGACAATCATGACTCGCATGTCATGTACAGCATGACTTACGTGCTACGCTCATGGGGCGCTGGCGGCGGCTTCGCTAGCTTGATCTACCCCGAAATTGGTATTGCGCGACGTGACTGTGTAACGAACATAAATAACGCGAGTTAACATGAAAATCATGAAACACATGTCATGTACAGCATGACTCACCTGCCACGCTCATGGGGCGCTGGCGGCGGTTTCGCTAGCTTGATCTACCCCGAAATTGGTATTGCGCGACGTGACTGTGTGGCGAACATAAATAACGCGAGTTAACATGAATATCATGAAACACATGTCATGTACAGCATGACTCACCTGCCACGCTCATGGGGCGCTGGCGGCGGTTTCGCTAGCTTGATCTACCCCGAAATTAGTATTGCGCGACGTGAGTGTGTGGCGAACATAAAAACACGAGTTAACATGAAAATCATGACACGCATGTCACGTACAGCATGACTTACGTGCCGCGATCATGGTGCGCTGGTGGCCGTTTCGCTAGCTTGATCTACCTCGGAATTGGTTTTGCGCGACGTGACTGTGTGACGAACATAAAAACACGAGTTAACATGAAAATCATGACACGCATGTCATGTACAGCATGACTTACGTGCCACGCTCATGGGGTGCTGGCGGCCGTTTAGCTAGCTTGATATACCTCAAAATTGGTATCTTGCGACGTGACCATGTGAGCAACATAAATAATACGAGTTAACATGAAAGTTATGACACGTATGTCATGTACAGCATGACTTACGTGCAACGCTCATGGGGCGCTGGCGGCCGTTTCTCTAGCTTGATCGACCCCGAAGTTGGTATTGCGCGACGTTACTGTGTGGCGCACATAAATAATAGGAGTTAACATGAAACCCATGACACGCATTTTCCTCAATGGCATACAAGACGATGTATGCAGCTCTTTGCTGGCTGCTTCGCATTACATCGATTCCCACAATGCGTGGGATCTGCCGGCTTTTTTTTTTCACATTGCCATATTAGGCACGGCATCACCGCCATCGTTATCATCACCAAGCTGTGGCGCGTGTTCCGAACAGAAGAAGAAAAAGAAGAAGAAGAAGAAGAAAGCGCCCTCATCGCACCACTGTCGCTGATGGACAGCATGAAGGAGAGTACCGGGCTGGCTGTAGCCAAGACAGCGATGCCGACTCGTCCAAATAAAGCGTCTGGGAACGCCTCGAAGCCCAAGGGTGGTGCTTTAAACCCGGACGAAAGTGACATGAGTTGGAACCCGCCAAGCCCAGGTGGCCTGAGGAGAGGAAGCCGTTCTGCAGGCAGCGTAGAGTTGGCACGTCGTAGGACACAGTCAGGACAAACGGTCCTGAGTGAGGAGGTCATGCAACGGCTGCATTCCCTGGTAAGTAGCGTCGCCCAGAAATGCGAGGCTCAATTCGCAAAGCGTATTTACTATGAGCCGGCTGCCTTAGCTAAGGAGGTGGAGGGGGAAAAACTTTGCAAGGGTAACGTAACGTTCATTCGAATTGCTTAATAGAAGTTCATTATTACGTGGAACATTTGTGTTTATGCTGATACTGAGAAATATGTATTAACATGGTGTAGTTCACCGATACCTCGATGTAATATTTTCATGAATCCTTATAAAGTAAAGAAATAAAAGTTACGTTGGCATCGGTTTAAATGAAACGAGCACGTCTACGCATCGTCACACTTCCATGGGTAAGCAAGATTAAAACGTAAGTGTACTACTAAACAGTTCTGGAATCGTTACTACAAGAGAAGTTTTAGTGAAAGTATGTATATTGAAATAATGCCCAAATCTGTAGCTCTGTGATATTATTGACTTGACAATATGCTCCACAAACCACTGCCTCAGGAATTATATTTATTCCGATGGTGCATAGAAAACCGCAAGATAAAGTTTGATGGTTAACTTACGTGGCATATTACTGAAATGTAATATCAGATATGGCGTGTACCTAAACAGAGCGGGGAGGGGGGGGGCTAAAATAAGCTTATGCAGCTGTTTCCCTTGCATGAAAATTTCGACAAAGCTGCTGAGTGCCAGCACTCTAGGGAGTTGTGTGATTTATCGAGGCAACATTATGCTGTGTAGGACAGCTAGATCAAGTTGTGAATCTAGAAACCCTCAGTGAGCTCTCATGCAGGTAATGTTGCACACGAAACACCTTTGGTTAGGGAAACCTTCATGGTTACCTGTGCCCCTGCTGTGCGCCCCATGTAACCCATTAACGTGAGTGTTTGGGCGAGTTGGTAGTTCATCTTGATGAAAATTTCAACAGCGCGGCAATAAACACGAATGCACAAAAAGAGAGCTGCTTGTCTGTATCCCCCTATAGGCATAATGCCAATGCTGCACCAGACGACCCGCTTGGACTCATGGTGATCACTGATTGAGTAGACTGTAACGGAGCGGGACAGAAGGAGAGAATTCAGGATTCCTTAATCGAGTATCGCGAGTACATAATGCGCCTTATTGTGCATCACTGGGCTCCCCGTATATCTCTCGTTATGCACTAGTGCACTCACCATTGACGTCGTAATAGTTAAGTAGCACGTGATGTTTACGCAACCATTCTATACGGTAAAACACGATTAAAATTGAACACTTGGTCCTGTTGGTGAAACATTGACACAAAAAATCACAGCATATCCACGGAGTGAATTATGATGAGTGGGCGAAGCTGCGGAGGTTCATCGGTAAACCGTGAATCTTCCATCAATTTTGCCCAGTACATCCTCACCGACGTGAGATCGGGCGCGTTTATACTAAAGGTTCGATGAGAGTTATGACGACTTGCAGCTAACTTTAATTTTACATGTACGCTTTGAATTTTCATTGTTTAATCACGCACAGGAGAAATCGCACACACGCACTACCTTGGAGGTCAAAATCCAGTGCCTATATATACGGGGTGGTCGGTGAACGGTTGTGCAGCGCGAGCGGTCGGTTTTTTCAATCAAGACGCTGCCGCGACGCTGCCTCACGACGCTGCCTGCGTCGGCGCCGCAGCGCCGCGAGGCAAGATAGGGGGGGGGGGGCACCGTAGCCATGAGGCGATGCGAAGCCAGAGCACTTCCACGATCGCGTTCCGTTCGCGTTCGTTGGGCATGCTACCGACCTCGCGTCGTGGAACGCGAAGAGGGACGCTACGCGCGTCGTATCTTCCATCTAGCCTGGCCGTCAATTCTCACAGGGCGAGCGGGGAACGCGGTCGACAGGCGGGCGAGTGGGGGGCAGCGTAGGAGAGGAGAGAGAAGGGGAGGGGACGCGCATGCGCTCGAGCTCATAGCGGCGTTGCGCAGGAGAGAATTTCGGCATGTCTAGCCCGCGTTTCAGAGGAAAGAGTGGAAAGGGGGATGGGAATATGAGAGGGGTATGGGAGAGGGGAAGGTGAGAGGGTGAGTGGAGCGGGAAAGGGGAGAGGGATAGAGGACATGGGGAATGGTGAGGGGGAGTGGAGAGGAGGTGTGTGGAGAGGGTATCCGCATGCGCAGTAAGGGTGGTCACGCCGCACACCACCACCACCACCACCACCACCACCGGACATATACTGCCGTTTACTGCCGGCTGCCGGGAGATACGCCGGACAACGGACGCGTGACAAGGTTAGACTAAGAGGAGCTACGCCCCTCAAAAACAGGCGCATATTCACAACGCAGACAAGAAGCACAGCACCACGATGATGTAGTGGTGTGCTTTTTTCTTGTGTGCGCGGGAATGTGCGCTGTTTTTTTTAACATAACTAGAACTTGCGTATACAATTCCACAGCACGGAGGTGTCTCAGAGGGATGCGCTTCACGAGAGGCCACGAATGCACTCGTATAGCCACCTAATGACGACATCTGGTTTACGCCGGACAATTAACCAGGATCCTGACAACTTCCACTGAAATGCAAAAGCCCCTCGCATGCCTCTCCACTGAACTCGGTCCTGTGCTAGCTGCGGCCACGTTATCTCGCAGACGTCTTACTCTGACATGCCAACCTGACACTTTGCCTCCCCACGGCTTGCAAAGTAGTCATGTAAAGTATTCAGTACTTCAGTAATCATGCTTTCATAAGTCGTCCCCTTGGGAACGAATTGCAAAGCATGGCTGCTGCATTCGACAGGAAGACCAGAATAGAAAACTAATATTGATTAGACCTACAGACAAGAAGCCAAGGAAAGTATAGGGGATTATTTGTAGTTATTTTGACGTAAATGTGAAGAAAGTAAACTGGACTGAAAGATAACTTGCCGCTGGCAGGGACCGAACCTACGCCTTCGATTAACGCGTCCGATGCCCAACCGACTGGCTACAGCGGCGGTCCACTCTACTGAGTGGACGGGGGGATGACCTCGGTAGAGGGCAGCGGTTTACGATAGGTAGCAAGGCTGCGCAATTATACCGCCGCAAAGTGTGCATCGGGGGCAACTCAACATCAATGGCATCATACCCCCCCCCCCCCCCCCGCGAAGTACGCATAAGGTCCTTTAGGTGCATGCAATGAGTCACCGTGGTGAGCCTCACTGCCAACGTAATGATATACGAGTAAATCCAGATGGTTGGTTTAACGTAATATCGTTTACCTGCCGTCCAAGCCGTGAATACAGCGCCTGCACATTCACTCCAGCCGCGTGCACTCGTGAACAACGCAGGCGGTTGAAGGTGTGCGCGTTCGCAGTCCGAGGACGGAGCGGATCCTACGCCACACAGCCCGTTGTAAGACACTGTCTTGTATGCTGCGCTTGGAGCAGCCGCGATCCTGGCCTCGCTGATTGCGTACCTCGTGTTCCGACGAACTGCGACCTCCCACGAGAAGGCGCACACTTGCCGCGTGCCAGAGCGCGGCGTGGTGCCTTGTTGGTGAGCGCTGTGCTGAGCCAATTGAACCGGAGCATCGACCCCTGCAGCGACATACAGGCACACGTGTGCAGCCGCTGAAGTGGGACAGCCACCTGACGACGGACACGACCACTGACATGATGCGCCAGTGGCACAAGCGTGGTGCCGCCTTCTTGGAGACCAAGAAAAGACCCGAAGGTCAGTACTCTGTATTCCTCGAGCTCGGTGCCCGCTCAGACGAATTTACAACTTCATGTAAAGTTAGGTCATGTTTGCACCAATACGACTGTATCTCATCTCATCGTATTTATAGTTAATGAGCTATATATAGCTTCAATCTAGTAGTATTCTATAAAAGAAAAGTTAACTAGTTCGCGCTAAAGTGATAGTGGAGTTAAAACTTCGAACTCTCCACCCTAACGTGAGAGCGAGTGAACCGGAATAGAAAGAAATAATTGTGTCGCTATATAGTACAACGAATTCCGCTGCATTTGTGGCGACTGCTGCGAACACTATAAGACATCTGACCCATCCCCTTTTAGTCCGTGATTAACTGTTTGCTTTTTATTGTTCAATGAGTCGGAATGTCTAACGAGAGGGGAGTGGACATTCGGGATTGTTGGAGATTGCCTCGTCTGGACATTCCCTCTCGGTTAAACGTCGTCTCGTTGAATGTTCCGTCTCGGTTGGACACTCCGTCTGATTGGACATTTCGTCGCATCGGCCTCATGACGCCTAGAACATTTCATCTCGTGGACATTCAATCTCTTCCCCGTGAATTCCGCGTGATGCCGTGAAGATTCATGACACTCAGTAATGTTATCTTGTTGCTTACTCAAAGCCATTAGAAAAATTACATAAAGGTGGAAGGTAGTGAAGCAGTTATCTGGCATTATTAGGGAAATGACAAAAGATTTCTGGAAATCAAAGGGGCATTTGAAATGAATTAGCAAGTCGAGTTTACCACGCCACATGGACGTATGGAATACCGGGCCGTAGCCATGGATTTATAAGCAAAATGGTGTTTTCGAATGGAGGCTCCAAGGAAATGGCGTCCGAAGCCTCTGCCCGTGCGCCAGACCCACACAGCATTGAAGTTTTGCATCAAGTACGCTATTCCTCGAACTTAGTGGGAGCCCCGAAGCCTACCACAAAAGCTTTGCGGCAAGCAAACATGGCGGCATCAGCCACCCACCGAAGCAACGGCTTTCGGCCATTAGCAAACTGGTCCGATTTCTGAGCGACTGATGACGTTATGAAAAAGTCACAGTCTCACCGCAACGGCGAAACCAATGAATGCGATAGCATAAATTGTAATGTAACGCGAAGAACGGAAAGCAGCTCGAAATTGCCAGCGCGTCGCTCGAGCCCAAAGGACGCACGAAAAGAACGAACACAGGACGAGCGCGAACTAATGCTTCACAACTCGACACTTGAAGCGCACTGCTCAAACATAAAGCAGGACGCACGAAACGAACGAACAGGTACACACAAGACGAGCGCGAACTAATTGTCACAGTTGTACTTATTTCTGTTTGAACAGCGCGCTCTTTCGCAAACGCGGCCGCTGCAGCGAGCGAAGCGAAGCACCCCACCGGGCCGCCCCTTCCTTCCTCGAGATAAGCGCACGAAAGCGACCAACGCCCTGTAGAGCGAAGAGTAACGGCGTTCGCAGGAGCGGGGCGACGATCTTTAAAGCGGTGCCACACGCGCGCACGTCGCGCCATCTATGTTGGCCACTAAGAAAGCATGCTGAACTACATGGTGTATATAAATAGCTCGCCGTTAGCAGGCTGAAAGACGGTGCTGTCGTGGCCTAACGTCTAACGCGGCGGGCTGCAAAGCGAGAGGTCGCCCGTTCGATTCCGCGCGTCGGAAAGAGATTTCTGAATTAATTTCTCTTTGTGGCTTTTCTATATATATATACTGTGAAGAGGTTTATTGGTCGTTGAAAGACGTAATGGTCGTCAGCGGCAAGCAAGCGAGAAGAAGCGTCCAGAGGCACAGCGGCGATCCGAAGAGCGAGCCGAGCGTTTGGCGATGCTGCTGGGCTGGAGGCGCATCTTCTTCACAATCGCCCTGCTGAAAAAGGAGCCATCCTGGCGACCTAAGAAGTTTCAGGTAGAGGCTCATGGTACGGCTTGAGGCGGGAAAACATGGACGATGTCACGTCCACGCCGGCGCATGTCATCCGATCGAGAACTGGCTCGATAAGAAAATAACTGGAGAGGTTTTCTCCAAGATGGTGTAAGGGCCCTCGTACCTTGGAACGAGCTTCGAGGAGATTCCCGGAGTCTGGTATGGGACAGAGAGCCATACGAGAGACCCTGGGGCATAGCTAGGGTCTGGAAGTGAAGTGCTGCGGTTTTCTTTCTGTCGCTGCTGCTCTTGCGAGGTAAACGTGCGGGCGAGCTGGCGGCACTCTTCGGCTTGTCGAGCAGCTTCGGAGACAGGTGGACACTCGGAAGCATCAGGACGGTAGGGAAGTCGGGTGTCAATAGTAGGTGAAGGCTCGCGTCCGTAAAGGAGAAAGAAAGGCGAAAATCCGGTAGTTGTTTTGTATCGCGGTGTTGTATGCGAATGTTACATAAGGGAGAACACGGTCCCAGTTGGTATGGTCAGATGCGACGTACATCGAGAGCATATCACCCAGGGTGCGGTTAAACCGTTCCGTGAGCCCGTTAGTCTGCGGGTGGTATGCTGTGGTTGTCCGATGAATGACGTGCATTCCGAGAGCAGAGCTTCGACGACCTCGGAGAGAAAAGCGCGGCCTCTGTCACTAAGAAGCTCTCGAGGGGGCGCCATGTCGAAGGATAAAGTGACGTAAAATGAAAGAGGCGACATCCCGAGCGGTAGCGCTAGGCCAAAGCGGCAGTTTCGGCGTAGCGTGTCAGGTGGTCGACAGCCACGATAATCCCACCGGTTGCCATCTGCGGTCATTGGAAGGGGACCGTAGAGGTCAACGCCGACGCGATCAAATGGCTTGGCAGGGCATGGAAGCGGCTGCAATGCGCCGGTCGCACGTAAAGGTGTCGATTTGCGTCGTTGGCAGTCAGGACAGCACTGCACGAATTTCGCACAAATTGTACAATGCCGCGCCAGTAATAGCGATGGCGAAGGCGCTCGTAGGTCTTGAACACCCCGGCATGGCCACATTGCGGATCGTCGTGAAGAGAGGCGCATACTTGTGATCGCAAGCTGCGTGGAATGACCAGTAGCCATCGGCGGCCATCGGCAGCGTAGTTGCGGCGATGAAGCAGTTGATCGCGGATGGTGAAATGGGAAGCTTGACGACGGAGGGATCGAGATACAGGAATGGTGGATGTTCCACATAGATAATCAAGAAGAGAAGCGATCCAACGGGTCACGACGTTGTTCGGTGGCAATGGAGTCGAGATCGAGAGATGACAAGGGGTGGACGCATGTGGTTGCGCACGCTGGATCTGGCGGTAAAGGTGAGCGGGAGAGGGCGTCAGCGTCAGAGTGTTTGCGTCCGTAGCGGTATACGACGCGAATGTCGTACTCCTGGATGCGAAGTGCCCATCGCGCTAGGCGGCCAGAAGGGTCCTTCAACGTGGCGAGCCAGCAAAGCGCGTGGTGATCGGTTACTAGATCGAACGGGCGGCCGTATAAGTACGGCCGGAACTTTCCAAGCGCCCACACCAGAGCCAAACACTCTTTTTCAGTCACGCTGTAATTCGTTTCGGCTTTCGTCAGCGTGCGACTAGCGTAGGCGACGACGTATTCGGAATAGCCGGGCTTTCGTTGAGCG